>NC_092335.1:133365357-133673571 GCF_046630445.1 Rutidosis leptorrhynchoides
GTCATAAAACGTCTTAATTTAAAATAAAATATTTTGGTAAACAACAAGTCACTGATTTATAGAAGCAAATGACCACGACGCTCAAATTTTATAAGATACATTTTTACAAAGTAATTTATTGATGAATAAATCGAACTATTACTAAAGGTACACGTCGCGTAACGTAAAAGGCTAGTTTTCTAAACGCACGAAAGTGCGCTCGAAAAACCGAAAGTGGTACATGAGTCGTGAGACCACGACCGTGTCATTTTTGTAAAAATTATATTTTTACCATGAGCGTAAATATAATATAATATTTAATTAATTCTAAAGATTAAATATTATATATATTAAATAATATAAGTTTACGTTCATGTAAGTAGAAAAAAAAAGGTGTCGGCAAGGAATAAAGTGAATGCCAGCTTGCTAGAGCCTTTATGCGAACGCGTACTATGCAACCACAAACCCCATGCAGTCGCATGGGGTGGGGATGTCCAAAACTTGTATAAAGTGCAACGAATTTCGCTTCCGAATGCATTTTACTTAAATCCCTCGATCTATTTCTCCCTCACATATATGTATTTATATTATTATAATTATAAATATTATTATTATTAAGATTATTAATCTTATTATTAGTATTGTTAGGAGTGATAATACTAGTATTATACATAAAATACTACGACAAGGAGTACGCGCGAGCTATTGTAACATGGGTTTTATGAATATGATAGGGCTAAGGAAATTATGGGTTATAGCTATGGAGGTGATGGGTATGGTTCATGGGTATGCTCATGAGGTCAATTTAGTGTTTATCATCTCCGTTGCGTCTACAATATTGAATCTCAATATTGATGCGTTGAGATCTACGGTTATTTGGTATTCCAAGTTTCGGTCACATTTTGGTGAACGACTTTATGTACTGCTAAGGTGAGTTTCATAAGATCCCTTTTACTCTCTACATTTTTGGGCTGAGAATACATGCAAATGCTTTATTAACCGATATATAATATTTATATGCGTGAGTTTCATAAGATCCCTTTTACTCTCTACATTTTTGGGCTGAGAATACATGCAAATGCTTTATTAACCGATATATAATATTTATATGCGTGAGTTTCATTGCTCCCTTTTTAATTGCTTTTGCAATCTATATTTTTGGGCTGAGAATACATGCACTTTATTTTAAACGCAATGGATACAAGTACATACTAAATTCTACACCGAGTTTGAACCGAAAATCCCTTAGCTTTGGTAACTAGTAACTGCCAGTTATAAGAACTGGTGGGCGCGAGTAGTAGTATATGGATCCATAGGGCTTGACATCCCCGTCTGTTCCAGGTATAGAAATCCTAGCCTGAACTATAAAACAGACGTATGCTATTTGAGTTAATATACGTTGGATTGCGTGTATTGTACATGTTGGTTGCATGTATGTTAAAACAGGGGTACTTATTATAACGTTAAAGCTTAGTTACCAGGGTGCTCAATCTTGTAGAATCTTTTGATAAACGTTTTGGATGAAACAACTGAAATCTTGTGATCCACCTTTATATACAGATTATGCGAAACATTAAAACTATGAACTCACCAACCTTTGTGTTGACACTTGTTAGCATGTTTATTCTCAGGTTCCCTAGAAGTCTTCCGCTGTTTGCTTATATGTTAGACAAGCTATGTGCATGGAGTCTTACATGGCATATTTTTCAAGGAAACGTTGCATTCACCAAATCATCACCATGTATCTTATTTTGACTGCATTATCAACGGAAGTACTGTTGTAAACTATTATTTATGGTGATTGTCTATATGTAGAAATCATCAGATGTCTAAAACCTTTGATTTAAATATTCATTTATGGTGTGCCTTTTCAAAAGAATGCAATGTTTACAAAAGGTATCATATAGAGGTCAAATACCTCGCAATGAAATCGATGAATGACGTGTTCGTCCATATGGATTTGGAGCGATCGTCACAGTTGGTATCAGAGCGTTGGTCCTAGCGAACCATGTCTTGCATGAGTGTGTCTAACTGATAGTTGTTAGGATGCATTAGTAAGTCTGGACTTCGACCGTGTCTGCATGTCAAAAGTTTTGCTTATCATTTCTTGTCGGAAATTACATGCTTATCATTCCTAGTCTAGACACGTTTTACTGCATTGATTGCATGAATAGTGTATAGACAAAATTCATATCTTAGCGTATATGTTACTGTAAACTTTTCCTGACATCTTCCGAAAATTTCTCCGTGATTTATGGAATTTGGTATTATATATACATATGTAAATTATGTATTGAAGAATACCAAACTAAATTCTATAATCTAATTCATATCAAAAATCATCTCCCTAATTATACAAGATGGATCCCGTATCTAGTTCAAATTCCTTAAACTCTGACAGCTATTCCGATATGGATATTCACCTGAATTCCGAAGACAGTGTAACCGGAATGGATCAACTAATTAGCCATCATCTATTCTGGATGAATTGGGGATGGGTTCGTAGCCTACTTAATTATTGGAGACAAGAAGAAGGCGATCCCTTCCATCCACCACATTGCCCTCTTGGCGAAGAACCTGAAGCACTTACCGGCGTACCTGTTCGTAATACCATTTTCTCTCTCATCTCCAGAATATATCATCATGATCATATACTCTCTCAAATTCTGGATCTTATTCATCCGCTCGTCTGAACCGCCAATCATCCCAGTGTAGTAGAAGAAGTCAACGAGCTTCGCGCTCGGGTAGTGGCTTTGAAGAATATGGTGCAAAGGTAAGCACCAGCAGAATCACCGACATCAACAGTACCACCGACAACAACACCAACAGTACCATTACCACCACCAACCACATCCGCACCGCAAGCCTCAACATCACAATATGTACCTTGAACCTCAACGTCATACGCATCGTAGTTACCAAGAAATACCAGCAACAATAACCGATGAAGTATTAACTCATTTCCCCTGAAGAAATTTTATGTATATTTAATATATATGAATTTTGAAATCAAAATAAATCTTTTCGTACTAAGCTATTACGTGTGAATCTTAACTGGTAGGTACTACTCGGTTAATTCATATTACTAATATGCAATGATGTACATCCTTCCTTAACAACTTAACCATTGTTAACTACAATCTCTGTTTCAACTTAATGAATTCCATTTCATAATAAACCAAGTGTATTATTCAATTACATAATTGATTTTACATTTTCATTTTCGATGTACTCGAAACTTTCCAGAAAACATCATTTGTGCCTTGTAAGGTTCACAAAAATTCCACGAGCATCAACATCCTTCACCGAGAAATAAGAATAAATAATGAAGTATCGATTACATTAGCGAAATACTCTGCAAAGATTATGTAATCTTTAATGTTTTAGAGATTAATCATTTCTAAGTCAAGCCGAAAATTAAATGAGCTTAATATGATATCAACTCATTAAATATGTGTTACATCTGAAGAAAATATACATACATATATTTTCATAAAGACGGTAATAAAAATTCTTTTGTACAAAGTATTAATTGTAAAATCTTTAACGGGTAGGTAATACCCGAGAAATATATAAGTTCGCAATTAATATGTTACACTATACATTCTTCAACTTTGATTCAAAAATTATTAACAATGCTCACAACAATATACAATCGTTTTCATACAAATTCAATTACATATTCTGATATTGACGGATCAGAATCCAAGTCATAACTCTGAACAGGTGACATCATTCTTAGATTTCTACATCTTTTAAAGCTATACTTTGACTTTAAATCTGTGCAAGATCCATTAGCATTGTTTTTAACAAAAATAACCTTGCAATTCCTTTTCAAAAGTATCCAGTATTATCAACCGTTCAACCAGTCAACGACGACCTTTCAGACTTGTAACCCTGGCATATACGTTTTTGTTACTGGGGAACCTTTCATGTTCCACCACATTAACAGTAAATGTACCAGTAAATTCATTAATTTGTGACTTAAAGTCTCTCCGAAAAACCATTATAATTGTTCATTGAAACCCTATCATGTACTCATCCACATCTTGTAACGGTAATTGCTATACCAACTACCGGGAATTAGCAATCACTATTTCAAATTTCGCAGCAATTCTACGCCAACAGTTATATATATACATATAATGTCTATCTCCTAGACTTATTTACTTCGAAGGTGAAGTTTTTGAAAAACACCCCAAACTGCGAAACTAGTTCTCTGAATTTTGGAAAAATGCTGATGAAGCAGCAAAAACTGTAAATGACTTTATCAGCCAAAAGTTTGATGATAAAGAATAGTGTGTTGGCAAAGCTCAGAAAAAGAGAAGGTTTGGAACTGGAAAACGGATTGAGCAAACCATGAAGGAGGCTGTGGACAAATCACAAAGACTAAACCTGCCTTCAAAGAATACAAATGATTCAGTATCTGCTGAAGTCATTAACGAATACCTTGCTCCTGACTCAAAACCGTTACGAACAAATCTTCTTCATCATCCTTCGATATTAGAAATTCTAAGATATCATTATATCTTTCATTATAAATATCTTCGATATTTCTGAAGATATCTTCATAACTATTATTATCCAAAATTATTTATTTCTTCGCGCTATCTATGTTACATCATAAAAGAAACTATTTTAGTTTCTAAATTCTGAAAATCTTGAAAAATTGATGTTTTTG
The DNA here is from genome assembly GCF_046630445.1 of Rutidosis leptorrhynchoides. Classification (NCBI taxonomy): domain Eukaryota; kingdom Viridiplantae; phylum Streptophyta; class Magnoliopsida; order Asterales; family Asteraceae; genus Rutidosis; species Rutidosis leptorrhynchoides. The sequence continues at coordinate 133,370,018 of NC_092335.1, forward strand.
AAGTAGTGTTGGGAACTGAAGCATGAGTTAGTATAATATAATGACACTTGATCAACGTGATTATATTACAGTAAGTCATGCTGAGTTTCTAATGGAACGTGATAAAGATTCACAGATCATACCTTCATCATGAACCATGTTACATAACTCTTTCATTCTATTTAACCTCTAAACATATCAAGAAAATATTTTTCTTGATGATTCAGATTTTTTCGAGGTATTCTGGTAATTTGACAAGTCAAGATCGTGCCATTACAATTTCCTTCCTAGAACATTAACAATGTTCATTCCAAAATTCATATCTGCGAATTCTGTACCATTACAAGCGGTGCTTAATCGCAAGAAGAAGAAACGAAAGGACAAAGCTCTGAAACATAAATTGGGGTATAAATCGCAGCAAATAAAAGAAAGCATTAACTGGAGATGACAATGATTATGGGAAACAGAAGCAGAGACATCGAAATATAAGAGAAGATATAAAACCCAACAACCACCCTGAAATTATAAACCGTATATATCAATACATATAGCAATATAAAGACACGGGAGAACTAAAAACACTATAAAACCAAGTGTATAGTAGAAGTAAATAGATTCTTCCGGCGGTAGATGAAAAAGAAGAATGACCGATATGAAAGTTAGAAGTATATCGAGAATCAGAACTGGATGGAGCATATTGATGAATACTTTAAAATATGAGTTGAGGGGGAAAGAATAGAAGGTGTGAGTTGTAAGGAAACGAAGGAGGTGGATTTATAGGAAAATCTCTGACAGAGCAAATCAAAATGAACGATCGCATTTAAAGCGGATCCAAATTCCCTTGGTTACCGGAGAATCAAATCTTATTACGAAGATTTTCTCCAAATCTCTTGAACTTAAAAATCAATTCTATCTACGTCAAAAGATATGATGAATTTATACCTACTCATTTCACTCTTTTGATAATAGCTTCACTCGTACTCTTGACAAAATTAAATGATTTTATCCATATTACTCAATGATGATAAAACCCTAATCTTCAGCTTATATGCGTCATGAAAACATACTTATTGTCAGCCATGACCATCCCAATCGAATTTCGGGACGAAATTTCTTTAACGGGTAGGTACTGTGATAACCCGGAAATTTCTGACCAAATTTAAACTTTAATCTTTATATATTCCCGAAACAATAAGCAAAGTTTGTAAGTTGAATCTCAAGAATTTTAAACTGTGTCCATACATTCATTTAACCTCGACCAAATTCAAAAAATTTACGAACCATTATAGGAACGGATATGGTTATATGTGTGTGTGTATATATATATATATATATATATATATATATATATATATATATATATATATATATGTTATAACTTGAAAACGTTAACGAAATATTAAGTATAAATACTTTACAATATAGTATTTGGTTCCATATGTTTGTCGATGGAATTCCATATTAATCAATTGATGTAGTTTTCAACTGTACGAAAACACTTTTTCATATAACAGGACTAGTATATCTAAACTGCCTTTGAATAAATAAACGTAAGTTGAAATATTGGTTGTAACGTGTATTTAAAACGTGTTCATTAAATATATATGTTTTCAAATTAAGTATACGGTAGTAACACCCGCCTAGTGACGCAATTGATATTTAAAAACGATTAGTACTTGTATCCATTTAAATTCTTAAAAAGAAAAACGTTACGCGCTAAACTATTTTCCTAAATGAAATGAAAATAAACTTTGAAAAATAAATAGTTTTGAAAAACTAAATGATTAATATAGTTAGATGAAAGATTTTGGATACAAAATTTATATTTCTAAAAATGTATATATATATATATATATATATCTATATATATTAATCTCGTCATAAAACGTCTTAATTTAAAATAAAATATTTTGGTAAACAATAAGTCACTGATTTATAGAAGCAAATGACCACGACGCTCAAATTTTATAAGATACATTTTTACAAAGTAATTTATTGATGAATAAATCGAACTATTACTAAAGGTACACGTCGCGTAACGTAAAAGGCTAGTTTTCTAAACGCACGAAAGTGCGCTCGAAAAACCGAAAGTGGTACATGAGTCGTGAGACCACGACCGTGTCATTTTTGTAAAAATTATATTTTTACCATGAGCGTAAATATAATATAATATTTAATTAATTCTAAAGATTAAATATTATATATATTAAATAATATAAGTTTACGTTCATGTAAGTAGAAAAAAAAAGGTGTCGGCAAGGAATAAAGTGAATGCCAGCTTGCTAGAGCCTTTATGCGAACGCGTACTATGCAACCACAAACCCCATGCAGTCGCATGGGGTGGGGATGTCCAAAACTTGTATAAAGTGCAACGAATTTCGCTTCCGAATGCATTTTACTTAAATCCCTCGATCTATTTCTCCCTCACATATATGTATTTATATTATTATAATTATAAATATTATTATTATTAAGATTATTAATCTTATTATTAGTATTGTTAGGAGTGATAATACTAGTATTATACATAAAATACTACGACAAGGAGTACGCGCGAGCTATTGTAACATGGGTTTTATGAATATGATAGGGCTAAGGAAATTATGGGTTATAGCTATGGAGGTGATGGGTATGGTTCATGGGTATGCTCATGAGGTCAATTTAGTGTTTATCATCTCCGTTGCGTCTACAATATTGAATCTCAATATTGATGCGTTGAGATCTACGGTTATTTGGTATTCCAAGTTTCGGTCACATTTTGGTGAACGACTTTATGTACTGCTAAGGTGAGTTTCATAAGATCCCTTTTACTCTCTACATTTTTGGGCTGAGAATACATGCAAATGCTTTATTAACCGATATATAATATTTATATGCGTGAGTTTCATAAGATCCCTTTTACTCTCTACATTTTTGGGCTGAGAATACATGCAAATGCTTTATTAACCGATATATAATATTTATATGCGTGAGTTTCATTGCTCCCTTTTTAATTGCTTTTGCAATCTATATTTTTGGGCTGAGAATACATGCACTTTATTTTAAACGCAATGGATACAAGTACATACTAAATTCTACACCGAGTTTGAACCGAAAATCCCTTAGCTTTGGTAACTAGTAACTGCCAGTTATAAGAACTGGTGGGCGCGAGTAGTAGTATATGGATCCATAGGGCTTGACATCCCCGTCTGTTCCAGGTATAGAAATCCTAGCCTGAACTATAAAACAGACGTATGCTATTTGAGTTAATATACGTTGGATTGCGTGTATTGTACATGTTGGTTGCATGTATGTTAAAACAGGGGTACTTATTATAACGTTAAAGCTTAGTTACCAGGGTGCTCAATCTTGTAGAATCTTTTGATAAACGTTTTGGATGAAACAACTGAAATCTTGTGATCCACCTTTATATACAGATTATGCGAAACATTAAAACTATGAACTCACCAACCTTTGTGTTGACACTTGTTAGCATGTTTATTCTCAGGTTCCCTAGAAGTCTTCCGCTGTTTGCTTATATGTTAGACAAGCTATGTGCATGGAGTCTTACATGGCATATTTTTCAAGGAAACGTTGCATTCACCAAATCATCACCATGTATCTTATTTTGACTGCATTATCAACGGAAGTACTGTTGTAAACTATTATTTATGGTGATTGTCTATATGTAGAAATCATCAGATGTCTAAAACCTTTGATTTAAATATTCATTTATGGTGTGCCTTTTCAAAAGAATGCAATGTTTACAAAAGGTATCATATAGAGGTCAAATACCTCGCAATGAAATCGATGAATGACGTGTTCGTCCATATGGATTTGGAGCGATCGTCACAGTATCTATATGATTGATCCTAGAATAACTATCTCTTGCTATGTGAGTATTACTTGCTACTTGCTAATAATGCTTAATACTCATAAACTTGTCAACTTGATTAATATGTTTTGCCATGTGCTCATTAGTTAGGATTCAAGTAACTAACCTACTCCAATAGATTAAGTGTAAAATGGTTCACAATGAAACTATAGTCAATTGTCTATTTAGTCTAGTCTAAGTAACTAAGTGTGATTGCTTGTTCAAGAATAACTTAAGCTTAATGTCCCTACATACTTCATGATTATCTTATAGAGACATTATTCAATTAATCCCTAACTAAACTCAAATGAAACATGACTTGTGATTAATTGGAACTAGGGAGTTAATGATATAGTGACTAGCCTTTAGAATTGAACCAAGAGCATTAATGTGACTAACTAAGTCATGACCAAACTGAAATTTCCCTAAATATCAATCAAGACACTTCCCTAAGAATGTTGGGTTTGCCGCTTTTGGAATGATTAGTCACTTTCATGCAATAAGACCAAATCTCACACACTTAATGCATATAGTACTTGTATAGGATGTTTGGTTTCTTTTGCAGGTGCTAGAAGGAGTAAAGGTGCCAAAATGTGGTGTTTAAATCTGAGTCAAACGGCTATACAACGGATACCAATTTTGGACTGGAGCACGCACGGTCGCACCACGGTCAACCTTGCAGGCAACCGTGTGTCAGCGGCTATTTTTTGAATCCCACTATAAAAGGCAAACATTTAAGAGCATTTGAAGCTGACCATCTTGCACATTTCCAAGGCTTATCTCCAGTGATCATAAGTGCATCAACTACTACTCAAATGTGATCAAGCAAGAGAAGATTCTATAATCTTATAGATATAGAATTGGGTTGTTGTAAACTTACTAATCAAAATCATTTATCTTGTGGGTTTACTTAATGTAATGTGTGTCCTAGTATTGTGTTAGGATCATCATTGCAGAGTGTATAAGTCTTGTAACTTCAATTAGTGGAAGCATAGGCTAGCTTAGTGATCTACTTCCTTAAAGGGACTTAGGAAGTTGATTAATCTTATTTGGAAATTAATACTTGTCCAAGGTGAAGACAAGTTGATCTAGGTTGGAGTTGATCTTTCAAAGGGATAGAAAGATTAGGTTTGTTGTCTACTAAAGAAGATTGAAGACTTGTAAATCGGATCTCCACCGGGTTTGGAGAAAAGTGCTTAGTGAAGCAACAAATCCCGATTAGTGTAATCGGGGAGTGGATTAAGGTGGATTAGTTAACATCCACCCGAACCACTATAAATCCTTGTGTATATGTTCTTTAAATTACTTCATTTATCATTTGAACATATACACTACATACATCAAGTTTGAGTTGAGTTGGTTGATCAAAGTAAAATCGAATTTGGTGATCATTCGAAAAATTGGTAAAAACGTATTAATAACTATTCACCCCCCTCTAGTTACTTACAATTGGTATCAGAGCGGTTGCTCAAATCATTGCGCTACAAACAATCGCGGAAGCATCAAAATTCGTTTTGTGCAAAAACTTGAATCAACGATTCTCAGATCAACTCAAACTATGGGATATTTGAAAGAATTGGTGAAAGAAGCACCAATCTTTGATAAGATGAATATTAATGTGTGAAAATCAAGATTTGAGTCTTATCTCAAATCCAAGGATTACTACTTGTGGAGAATAATCAAAGTAGGAGACTTTGTACCACAAGCTAGTTCAAGACTAGTGAAGTCAACTTTTCAAAACAATGATGTTTTGAAACAATTTGATGCAATTTCACTACTTCATGGAATTCTTCCTAGTGAAGAAAGATTAAAAATAATCTCATGTGAAAGTGCAAAAGAATGTTGGGACTTACTATGTTCTCAAGAAGATTTAAACTCTAGGAGTTTAAAGGGTAAAGGAATATAGAAGGGTTTGGAAAGGGTTGGTGATTTTCAAGCAAAAGGGTTGAATGAAGATGAATACTTTTGCCTCATGAGTTCTTGGAATGATATGGATCAAGATGGTCAAAGTAAAGAAGAGGTTGAATTTCCATTCAAAAAAGACGATGTCTCAAGCATGGATTGCAATGAGGTACATGTACTCTATCCTTCTAATTATGAAGAATTGTTAGATGATTACAAGACTATTAAATTTGTGTATGATAGTAGTCGTGACAAAGTAAAACTTTTGGAGAAAGAATTACACAAAGTTAGACAACTTAACAAAGTTTTAATTGATGAAAATAACTCTTTGAAAAGAAAACTTGAAAGGATAACTATTTGTGATTCATCAAGAGGTAAACATGAAATGAATGTATGTCACGACTCTAGCAAACACAAATCTTGTAATCAAAGTCCATTGTCTATTATTAGGAAAATTGAAAACATGAGAAAAATGGACCAAGCTAGCAATTCCATGGTAGGGATAAGTCAAGGATTGGGTAATCTTAAAATCAATCAAAATCAATGATCAAAATGCTAATGAGAATAACCTTCTCACAAGACTTTGTATAAATGAAAGGTTTTTCTTACAAATGCAAATGGTTTTTGAAAAATGATTTTAAAAGATCAAGTGTAGGAAGCTCACTTGCCTTAGGATTGTGTGTTTATGTGAAAACATGTATTGCATGCTAAATACTAGATTGATGCGTTTTGTGTATACTATGTGTGATTGAATATAAATATATATACATATAGATATAGTATATTACGTGTCATTGATGATTAAACATCGGGAGGATGTAATCATTCAATGTTAGGAAAAGAAAACTTGTCCTCAAGTATTCTGAAGAACCTAAGAATCGTCAAAACGCGTTCGAAGAAAGAAGAAGTGAAGAAACGAGTGATCGGAAGGATCCACGGCAGCACCACGGCTGACCGTATACTCGACCGCAAACTCCTGTCCTGTGCGTGAAAAAATATCTACATGGCTAACACCACGGTCGACCGTGCTTCGACCGTGCGTGGTCTGATTCTGTTTTAAATTAAATTAAACCCTCACTTTTATTTCTTTTCAACCCACTTCAAAACACACACACCTACACACGGCTGAGGAGATCGACCGCACGGAGAAGAACCCTCATTCCTTCAATTTCAATTCCTACTTTCGGTATGGTTAATCCTTGCTTTCCTAACATTCAATTGTGTTTGTATGATGAATTAGGGTTATGAAGAAACCCTAACTAGAATGAATCAAAACCTAAATTGATGCAAACAAATGAAATTGTTCTTGAAAAAAAAATTAGAAACGATTGTAGTAATGATTATTGTATGCATTGATTTAACTTTGGATAATTCTAGGGTTCATTATACATCTAGGTTAGATTTTCATAGAAGCATTGTTCATATAATATGAATGACATTGTTGCAAATTGAGTGTAATGATGTTGAATGTCAAAACATGTGTTGATGATAATTTCAAAAGTCTAGAACACATATGAACTTTGTGAAAATCTTAATCTAGTTGCAAACTCATTGACACTAATGAAGAGTGAAAATGTGAAGAACATTTACATCAAAACATCTAAGTATTGATGATAATTAAAGTTTGCAAAAACTTGTTGCCTACAAATGAATTATGCACTTTGAATTTATTAAAAGTGTCAATGTGCAGAAAATGGCAAATCGAGGAGAAACCTCATCTAATTTTCGCCCACACCAATCAACACTTAACAGAGAAAGAGTGAAAGATCGAACAATAGCAGAAGGAAGGAGAATTGAAGCAAAAGACTTTCCTGAAATGGTGGCAGCTTTCTCAGATTTAAACTGGAATGTATTTCTTGATCTAGATGGACCAATTTATCCATCACTCGTTCGAGACTTTTACTCTAGCTTCGTCTATACCAACGGTTCAGTTACCTTTAGGCTAAAAGCTTCAAGAACTACAGTAACACTGCAAGATTTTGGAAAACTTCTAGATGTTCCAGCAAATGGAGAAAGGTTCTTCAACACAGGACACAGTCTGACCTATCTTCCTGATTTCATCAATAAAGATGATGCTATTCGAACACTGTGTGAAGACAATGCTCCGAGAGGAGAAATTCTCAATCGAGGAGTGTTGAGCAAACACCTGCGAAAGAAGTTCCGAATATGGAACACAATGATCGACTACAATGCGTACTGTAGAATGGGAAATCGCTCACATATTCATGCTGTTCAGATGGCTCTTCTTTGGTGCCTAGAAATGCAAATTCCAGTAAACATGGCATACTTTATGGCCATACGAATGAGCAATGTGCCAAAGGACTCAACAAGAGCTCTTCCTTATGGAATGCATCTTACGAAGTTATTTGTCAAATTAAAGGCAACAGATGACATTCGCATAAATCCAACCTATCAAATATTTAATCATCATACATTAACATTGATGGGATGGGATGATGAAGATGACTCTGATGAGATTGAAAGGGTTTATGAAGCCAAGACCAACTCTCAAATCAACTTGAAAGATATATCCGATAGTGATAAAGAACAGTTTTCGGATGAAGCTAATGATCCTTTTTATGGCTTGGATCGTGATTCAAAAGCTGAATGAATCTACTTAAATCAAGCTAAGATAAAGAAGTATCAATCCAAGATCAGCCGGCTACTAAAGAAAGCAAAAAAGGCGTTTTCATGTCGAAGTAGTAATGATGTGAGAATTGGAAGGAGAAGAAAGTGAGAGAGGTTAAAATGTTTTTGAATAACTTGTTTGTAATAATTGAATGTCTGACTATTTGAATATTTCTTGGTTAGAATCTGTTTAATTTAAGTTAGTTAATTTATGCTTCTAACAGTTCTCACACGGTCAACTACAAGGTCGACCGTAGCATCGATCGTGTATGTGTCTGACACTTCTTCTTCCCTCTCCTGGAAAATAAATGCACATTGAACCTCTCAAAACTAATTGGATCTGGTTTCAAAGTATCATTCACAAATTAGCATACTTGAATATGATCAAAATTCTCAAAATATTCAATTACTCCAAAAGGGAATGAAAGATTAAATAAAGGTTCATCTTTTTCCCTTTAAATTGAGTAGATTATGATGCAAAATTCACTACACCATCTCACTCAAAATGAGTCAAGCAAACAACTCTCCTAACAATCCTTTTGTGATTGACTTGTCATCTTCAGTTTTCGACTCCTTTGACAATCACTTTCCTAACACCCAAGAAGAACGAGATGTGATTGATATGCCACTAACGGAAGGTTTTATTTGTGCGGTGTCGTTAAGTCGCAGGATGTCCGATTCGGTAGCACACAGTGTCTTCGTTTATTTATATTTTGCGAGGCCTAAATTTACTTTTACTTTCTAAGGTGTAGAAGGTGTAAGTTAACCTAGTGTCGTATTTTTATGCTGATTAACGAATTGAAGATTAAGTGGATAATTGTCTTTTAGTTAAATTACCTGGATAAAAGATAGTAGTTGATTTTAGCTAAAGGTCCTAAATGCAGAAAAGTAAATAAAGTGGAAGGATATCTAGAGTATGCAGATCAGGAAAATGTTGACCAAGATATCAGTATTGAGTTAGGAAAAGGTAATTATGCTTATGTTAAGACTCTGCTTGGAATGATGTAGATCTGGTTGGATGAGCCAATTACACAGACCTACTTATCTCTGAACTCTCGGAGTTCTCTTTGAGCAGTGAGAAGTATGTCACTTGGTCTTATAACCGAAGTGTAACAATACCTCGGAGGTTATCCTCAGTAGAGTACTAGGTTTATTAGTGAGTTAAGCTCTAATACTAAACCTCATTATTAGTTTAGGTAACTGAATAACAACGTGCCGTGTTGATTGAACACTGATCACAAACGGAAGGAGTCCGTCAGTTTAAGTTGGCAAAACCTTAAATGGAAACTAACAACCATTCCATCATACTAATGAGATCTTAACAATTCAAACATTATACAACATCACTGTTAATATACTGATAGTGAAGCAGATAGAAACCTAATGAATACCTAAACAGTTGGTATGACTAAGACCTAGGGCAACAATCAAACAAGAACATGCAATAGGCTTGGGTCATATAGTAAAGGCACTAACTAGATCTTAACAGCTCCTAAGAGGTCTCTTTGAAACAGTCAATAGGCATACTAGGTCATTCATGTCTCAATTCCTAAGTTTCGTGTCCTAAAAATGCATTAGATGCCTCTCGGGAACTCCGGCCATACCGAGTTCATAGAATCTTCAGATACAGTATAACCAGGGGTCTTAATCCTATGAAGTAGCTAATTTCATATAGGTGGACAAGTCCTGATCACAACCTAGGTTGGTCAATCCTTAACATGCTAGTATACAAATCTATCAGACTTCCTAGTTCAGTATTATAACAGTAATCGTACTAAATTAACATAATTACGCTAACCCAAACTTTTATCATGGCAACATACAGATAAATTAAGCTATCATGGCAATATCGGAACGCATTATTAAACATAAAAAGTAAGAATACATGTTTAATACAAAAGACAAGTGTTTTGGATAAAAACCTGAAAAGGCCGAACAAATCTGCCCGAGATCGCAGGAACTCGCCGGGATATCCTCCGAAAAATAAACGCTAAGCTAACTACTACTAAAACTAACTAAAAGATTGAAAATATAAAATGAATTGCAAGTTGAGTGTGTGTTGGAATGGATGGAGAGAGCCCTTTAAATAGACCTCATTTTTGCCTGCAAACGGCTGGCAGACCGTATGGCAGGCCGTTTGGCAGGCCGTATTTGGCAGGCCGTTTTCATGGCAAGCCGTATTAAGGGGGCCGTTTGCTAGACTATTTGGCAGGCCGTACCCCATACTGGCAGGCCGTATGGCAGCCCGTTTTTGGTGCTGGTCAGCCTTGATTCATTGGATCGTAACTTGATTTCTTGTCTTTCACCGTTTTCGCTCTAGAATCTTCGTTTTAGCTCCGTTTTACTTGATTCTTTTTGCATTCCATTTGTAATCACTTAATCTACAAAATCAACCGAAAAAGCGATAATTTTGCCAACAAAGTTTTAATCTTTATTGTTCTAGGGCTTAATTTAGGGGGTAAAAACGTGACTTTTTGCCCGATATCAGTGATCAACCGCAACCGACAAATGGTTAGCACTAGACCAATTGCCGAAGGTTGTATGGTCACTATTGAGCATTTTTCGAAAGAGCTTCTCGAAAAATTTTCGCACATAAAATGGGATTCATTCTTAACCTTAAAAGGTCCCATTCACTCCACTCTTGTTCGTGAATTCTACGCTAACTATGAATTCTTAACCTTAATTTAGGGGGTAGAATCCACTCTTGTTCGTGAATTTTACGCTAATTGTAATTAATTACGCCTAATGACATCTTAATGACAAATTAACCAAGATTAGGCATAACACATAAGTGTTAATCAACAACTTGTGATCTTAATCTTATCTAGATATCCTTAGTATGATCATCAAGTACCGACACACTTAAGCCAATATCACTAGAACAATAATTGCTATTAGAAATGACTTAGTGATTAATTAAGGCTAAATAAAGAACAATGCTCTCAAGGTTAAACTAGAAATGACTTGTAATCCTAAAACACACTTAGATACATTTAGGATGGTCACCAAGTCCCAACTAGAGATTGCTCTTCCCTTGTGCATGTGTTGGACATTAATGTGTGCTTACACATTAATCATGTAATGTGTTATATTGCACATTAAACTCATTAAGTGCTTGAATTATAAGTTGTGCAAGTATCTATATGATTGATCCTAGAATAACTATCTCTTGCTATGTGAGCATTACTTGCTACTTGCTAATAATGCTTAATACTCATAAACTTGTCAACTTGATTAATATGTTTTGCCATGTGCTCATTAGTTAGGATTCAAGTAACTAACCTACTCCAATAGATTAAGTGTAAAATGGTTCACAATGAAACTATAGTCAATTGTCTATTTAGTCTAGTCTAAGTAACTAAGTGTGATTGCTTGTTCAAGAATAACTTAACCTTAATGTCCCTACATACTTCATGATTATCTTATAGAGACATTATTCAATAAATCCCTAACTAAACTCAAATGAAACATGAATTGTGATTAATTGGAACTAGGGAGTTAATGATATAGTGACTAGCCTTTAGAATTGAACCAAGAGCATTAATGTGACTAACTAAGTCTTGACCAAACTGAAATTTCCCTAAATATCAATCAAGACACTTCCCTAAGAATGTTGGGTTTGCCACTTTTGGAATGATTAGTCACTTTCATGCAATAAGACCAAATCTCACACACTTAATGCATATAGTACTTGTATAGGATGTTTGGTTTCTTTTGCAGGTGCTAGAAGGAGTAAAGGTGCCAAAATGTGGTGTTCAAATCTGAGTCAAACGGCTATACAACGGATACCAATTTTGGACTGGAGCATGCACGGTCGCACCACGGTCGACCTTGCCGGCAACCGTGTGTCAACGGCTATTTTTTGAATCCCACTATAAAAGGCAAACATTTAAGAGCATTTGAAGCTGACCCTCTTGCACATTTCAAAGGCTTTTCTCCAGTGATCATAAGTGCATCAACTACTACTCAAATGTGATCAAGCAAGAGAAGATTCTATGATCTTATAGATATAGAATTAGATTGTTGTAAACTTACTAATCAAAATCATTTATCTTGTGAGTTTACTTAATGTAATGTGTGTCCTAGTATTGTGTTAGGATCATCATTGCAGAGTGTATAAGTCATGTAACTTCAATTAGTGGAAGCATAGGCTAGCTTAGTGATCTACTTCCTTAAAGGGACTTAGGAAGTTGATTAATCTTATTTGGAGATTAATACTTGTCCAAGGTGAAGACAAGTTGATCTAGGTTGGAGTTGATCTTTCAAAGGGATAGAAAGATTAGGTTTGTTGTCTACTAAAGAAGATTGAAGACTTGTAAATCGGATCTCCACCGGGTTTGGAGAAAAGTGCTTAGTGAAGCAACAAATCCCGATTAGTGTAATCGGGTAGTGGATTAAGGTGGATTAGTTAACATCCACCCGAACCACTATAAATCCTTGTGTCTATATTCTTTACATTACTTCATTTATCATTTGAACATATACACTACACACATCAAGTTTGAGTTGAGTTGGTTGATCAAAGTAAAATCGAATTTGGTGATCAATCGAAAAATTGGTAAAAACGTATTAAGTAACTATTCACCCTCCCTCTAGTTACTTACACAGTCATTAGAGTTGCATTATAGTTTCAAACATAACAAAAGTGCATCCCTCATCTTTCAGCTGTAGCATGCAAAACAACTACCTGCAATGGAGAGAATGTGGGAGATTAGCATGAATGTAAGTGAATGAAACAACCTAACAGATAGCGATGTATAGCATCAAGTCCCACTATAGTATATAACAACAAATGCAATAAGAGGTTGGACCACTTGAACGGGCCTGCAACCACTAGTTGACCAAGCTAGAGCTTATCGACAGTTCTTGTTACTGACTCCTTAGTATAGTAACCCAGATGCAACACATGCCTCATTCAAGATATACTACACAGATAGTGAGAATTGAGCTTAACCGGTTGACCTCTTAAGTCCAACCTAACAAATCAAGGTTGACTTTTTATGGCTTAACACATTGTGCACATATACAACATACAACATTAAAAACATACTTAATCATAATATGGTAAATAATAGTATAATCTGGTCAGACTAATCATGGCAATAGTAGCACAACTTGCTATTTTATACGAAAATCCGAAAATATAGTCTCATTCACCTGTAACATCAAGAACTCGGGATTCTAATTTTACCGAGCCTTCTATTTACCTTTATGACATGAAAATATCATATTCTAAGTAAGTACACATACAAAATCATATATATTCGTTAGAGCTATCAACAAGTGAACAACAATAATTTCTACACTTGGATCAGAATTGAACATGACCCGTAAACCGCCAGGACTGATCTGTACGAATGCAACACTGATCCGTACGTTTGCAACACCGATCATTACGGTTGCAGCATCACTGATTCGTATGGGTGCATCACTGATTTGGGCGGATGCATTACTGATCCGGGCGGATGTAGTTCATCAATGACAGCAAGTTGTTTTCTTGTTTTAACCCTCGATTCTCGTTTTGAACATGATTTTGACCTTCAATCAGTTCAGAAAACATACACAACACATATATAACTCAAAACCAATCTCATTTAGACTAAAATGACACTTTTAAAGAAATATTTGAGTCAACACCCATTTGATACAAAACTTTGACAAAACAAGGAACTAATGTAACGACCCGGATTTTTCCGATCATTTTATACCTATGAGATTAATATTTACATAAATTAAACCTTACCAACATGATAAGTAATCTAAATTGTTGAGATTTATGTTTTTAAAAAGAGTTTTACACAACGTTTGACCGTCCAATTTGACCGATGATATCACGAACTATATAACAAATGATAATTATATGTTTGTGTATATATATGTATTTATATATATTTAACATGATCTAAGAATGGTTTAACATCTTATTGTGTACTAATAACAATAAGTTATAAGTATATTTTGAGACTACTAACTTAAGTTTTCAAAATGATAACAATACGTAGCGTTATTTGACATATATACCTTTAACCTATAATACTTATACAAGTATCGTATAAATATGTATTTGATCACTTTTAAAGGGCTTATATACATAAAACAATATAAGTATATTTACAAAAGATAGCTATATTTGAATTCTCGTTCCGTTTCCTCAAAATTTCTACATGTATACCTAGAGTATATGTACTCGTATCATACCCAGCTCCTATACGTATTTACTATTAGTATATACACATCACAATCACTTTATTAGCAGCAATGAGTCAGCCAATTTTGGATCTTAGCATGCATGATTAATCAATTTGGCATATTACAAGACTTTTGCACAATATTACAAATTTATACATCTTTTCACCACCATTTATACCCCATTCCAATTTCATTTTTACTACACATTTTCTCTAGCTAAAAACACACTCTTAGGAACCTTAAGTGTTCTTCACAATCTCAGCAAATAACCATGAAGATCTATCTTCAAAAACAAGCCTTAATCATCATAATAAATTCCTTACTAGAAAACTTCAATAATCCTTCCAAAAATACAAGTTTACTTCCAACCTTTTGATCCAACTCCACCACTCTTTTGGTTCTAAGATTTTTCTCATCTTTTACAGTAACTTTGTCCAAGTAACTTGAGGTAGTAATCTTGTTCATAAACTTATTCGATTCATATTTATATAGCTATCTTATTTTTTGTTGTAAAATTTTAACAACAAGAACATAGTTTGAATGATTTCAAACTTGTTTGCAAACTAAATAGATCCTTCTAACTTAACTTTTAAAACACTACAAGACCTGTAATATATCATAATGATATGCTAACTTAACAAGATATAACTTGGTTTTACAAAGAACATCTTAAAAACTGAATCTACGTCGTCGGAGTGCAACCGGGGGCTGTTTTGGGTTGGATAATTAAAAATCATCTTAAGCTTTGAATTGAAAGTTCATGTTCTGGAAAAATGATATTTCTTATGAATATGTTAACACATAAAAATTTCATGGTTTAACTCAAAGTGTAAGTATTTTTAGAAAAATGATCATTAAATGTTGTTTTTATGATGGAAAATGATCACTTTCATAAGTTTCACCAAAGTTTAACCTATAACTTGTGATTTCGAATACAGCCTAAGGTATTTTCAGTTCATATTCTTAAAATTTGACTCGATCCAATGAAGTGGCAAGTTGAACCAACAAAAACGGAGTTGTAATGAAGAAACTACGACTAAAACAAGATCGGGTATCCGAAGCTAGTTTAGCTACGAAAATATTTGGAGAAAAATTAAATTAATCATATATTTCTAATTAATATGATATTTTATATATATTTACTTATGATTTGATTTTATATATTTCAGGACCACCCGTAAACAACACGAGAAGATTAATCATAAGACCTCATGATTGTACGCAACACGTCATTTGACAACACGGTAATTTATGTACGCAACACGTCACTTGACAACATGGTACCATGGGTCGAGATTAATTCTGATCAATACGAATACGATGGGGGTCTTTATTTATTTTATTTAAGCAACTAATTGTGGACCACTAACATCGGACTGCTAACTACGGACTAAGAAAATATTAAAAGTATTAAAAGTATATATATATATATATATATATATATATATATATATATATATATATATATATATATATATATATATATATATATAACGATTACTTAAATAGAAAATATGTTGATATATTATATATATGGTTAGGTTCGTGATATCTATCGGAGACCAAGTCGTGATAAATACCTTCAAGGCAAAAGTGAGTATATAGTCCCACTTTTAAACTCTAAATATTTCGGGATGAGAATACATGCATTTTATGATTTACGTTATGGACACAAGTGATTAAAAATATATATTCTACGTTGAGTTGTACCACTGGCATACTTCCCTGTAACTTGGTAACTAATATTTACATGAGGTATTGTAAACGCGAATCCTGTTGATAGATCTATCGGGCCTGACAACCCCAACCGGACTAGACGACCAGTATTCAACGGTTGCACAGTACTTCGTTTCGGTAACTACACTTGGTACGGTGTAGTAAGATTTCATAATAAAGGGAATATGCGACGTTGATTAAATGTTAAGTATGGTTATCAAGTGCTCAACAACTTAGAATATTTTTATTAAAACGTTTATATATGAAATCTTGTGGTCTATATTTATAACGCTGCTGGCATTAAACCTATATCTCACCAACTTTATGTTGATGTTTTAAGCATGTTTATTCTCAGGTGATAACTAAAAGCTTTCGCTGCAACATGTTGAATTTAAGCAAGATCTTGAGTATGCATATTTGTGTCAAAAATAAAACTGCATATCGGAGGATTTGTAATGTAAAATATGTTGGAAGTCGTATTGTTATTATCACATGTAAAGTTTGTAAGTCTAAGATTATCGCTAAACGATAATCATTATTAAGTTGTTTAAACCTTGTATTTGTAATAAAAGCTATGGTTTGTATTGTAAAAACGAATGCAGTTTTTGAAAAATATCGCATATAGAGGTCAATACCTCGCGATGAAATCATATGTTATTGTAATCGTCCTTATGGTTAAGGTCGGGTTATGACATGTGGTATCAGAGCGTTGGTCTTAGAGAACCAGAAAATTTGCATTAGTGTGTCTTATCGAGTTTGTTAGGATGCATTAGTGAGTCTGGACTTTGACCGTGTTTGATTTAGAAAACGATTGCTTATCCCTGTTGGTTAAAAAAATTAATATGTAAATATTATGTGATACTAACATGCTAGTTGTTATGTGATAGATGTCTAGCTTAGAACTTGTTATCACATTCAGCGACTCCGAACCAGAATCTTCTGATGGTGTTCCAGTCATTAACCTATCCGATGATGAAAACGACACCTTTGGGGAAGACTCACAAGTTCCGGATGAATCAATTGAAGAGGAACCGGAAAGTGATCCTGAGGAGGAAGAAATACAGGAAATTACGAAAGACAAGTTCGAACGAGGAAAGAAACGAAAGGTTACTGAAATGGAAAATCCAAATCCCGAGTCTAGAGAGGATGTTGTGGCACCAACTCCACCAGATACTTCCACACCTATTCCCGCTATTTCTATTAGTTCTATCCCGACATCCAGTTCTTCGGTTCCTCAGCCAAAACGCAGGGAGACAACCAGGATAACCTTTAAGCGATGTCTTTGAACACAAACGCTTTGGGTTAAATGATGCGCTGTTGTTTTAAACCATGGGATCATATAATGTTTTGTATAATATTACTAGTGTGGTTTGCTTAATGTTTGATGTAAGATAAGCATATGTAAAATAGTGAAGTGTGAAATGCAATAATTTTCCATGGTTGAGTATTATTTGGGTGATAGTAATTGATTTTCGTACTAAGCTATTAAGTATGAACTTTAACGGGTAGGTACTACCCTAGGTATAATTATAAAACGCTAATAAGAAGAAAAGGCTTTTATAATAATAGCTGGTTCATATTATTAATAAGCTATGATGTACTGTAAATACATACTACATCTATAATATTCCATGTGAATAATTATTTTTTTCCATTTTTATTGAAGATTATGGCGCGATTGAACCGAATGACGGAACAAGAAATCCAGGAACCCATCAATCAGCGAGTGAATGACAGAATGTTATGGGTCGAGGCTGCAAGAAGTGCTGCAGTTAACCCAAATCCTCGTGTGGGATGCACTTACAAAACTTTTCAAGGTTGCAAGCCCTCATCATTCAGTGGAACAGAAGGACCGGTCGGTTTAACCCGGTGGATCGAAAAGATTGAGTCTGTGTTTAAAATCAGTGGTTGTATTGAGAAGGACATGACCAAGTATGCATCGTGCACCTTACAAGATAGTGCACTCATGTGGTGGAAAAACTATGTGAAGGCCGTAGGAGGAGATGTAGCTTATGATACTCCCTGGGAAGAATTCAAAACAATGCTAATCAACGAGTATTGTCCAAGGAACGAGGTTAGGAAGTTGGAAGCTGAATTACGCAGCCTGAAAGTTGTTGGTACTGAACTCACCAACTACAATCAGCGATTCATGGAATTAGCTTTGCTATGTCCCGAATTAGTACCAACTGAAGAACGGAAGATTGAACTGTACAAAGACGGTTTGCCTAAAAAGGTCAAGGCAAATGTTACAGCATCCAAACCCAAGACTATTCATGAAGCTATCACCATGGCGAATGAGTTGATGGACCAGATTATTCTAGATAAGAACACCGATGTCAAGACATCGGGAAACAAAAGAAAGTGGGAAGGTAATCATCAATAATCCAACAAGAAACAAGAAACCACGCAAGGTGCAGGTAGCGGTTCGAACTCAGGTTACAAGGGACGAAATCCTTTATGTAACAGATGCCACAAACATCACTCTGGTTATTGTAATGTGGTGTGCAACAATTGTAATCGAAAAGGTCATCTTGCTGAAGATTGTAGGGTTCCCGCTACAAATACAAACGGTACCAAGACTCCTGCCACCAATGCAAATAGAACTGCCTTGGCCACTGTTACTTGTTATGGGTGTGGGAAACAGGGTCATTACAAGAGTCAGTGCCCGAATCCAGAGAAGAATAACGGATCTGCACGTGGAAGAGCATTTGTTATTAATGCTAGAGAGGCGTGCGAAGACCCGGAGCTTGTTACGGGTACGTTTACCATTAATAACTTATCCGCATCTATTATATTTGATACTGGTGCCGATAAAAATTACGTGTGTAGAGACTTTCACGCTAAATTGAATTGTTCATCATTACCTCTAGATGCTAAGTACATGATTGAGTTAGCTAATGGTAAACTAATTAAAGCCGATAAAATTTGCCGTGATTGTAAAATAAATTTAGCCGGAGCAACATTTAAGATTGATTTGATACCCGTAGAATTAGGAAGTTTTGATGTAATAGTCGGCATGGACTGGATGTCCAAAATAGGAGCTGAAGTTGTGTGCGCCAAGAAGGCAATTCGCATTCCTCGTAAGGATAAAACGCCAGTAATGATTTATGGAGAGAAGGGTAACTCAAAGCTAAAACTCATTAGTTGTTTGAAAGCTCAAAAGTGCTTGAAGAAAGGGTGCTATTCTATCTTATCATATGTTAATAAAGTCGAAACGAAGGAAAAAGTGAAGAGCATCAACGACGTGCCTGTGGCAAGAGATTTTCCTGAAGTATTTCCGGAAGAGTTACCAGGATTACCTCCATTTAGATCTATAGAATTTCAAATAGATCTAGTACCGGGAGTTGCACCAGTGGCTCGTGCTTCATATAGACTTGCACCATCTGAGATGAAAGAGTTACAAAGCCAGTTACAAGAATTACTGGACCGTGGTTTCATTCGACCGAGCACTTCACCGTGGGGAACTCCGATTTTATTCGTCAAGAAGAAAGACAGATCTTTCCGAATGTGTATAGATTATCGTGAATTAAATAAGTTAAATATCAAGAATCGGTATCCACTACCGAGAATTGATGACTTATTTGATCAATTGCAAGGATCATGTGCTTACTCGAAAATCGACCTAAGGTCGGGCTATCATCAACTACGCGTCAAAGAAGAAGATATTCCGAAAACTGCTTTTCGGACACGCTACGGTCATTATGAATTTTTGGTCATGCCGTTTGGATTAACGAATGCGCCAGCTGTATTCATGGACCTCATGAATCGAGTTTGTAGTCCGTATTTAGATAAGTTTGTTATCGTTTTCATTGACGATATTCTTATCTATTCCAAGAGTGAGCAAGAGCATGAACAACATTTAAGATTGGTATTAGAATTGTTAAGAAAAGAACAATTATACGCCAAATTTTCTAAGTGTGCGTTTTGGTTGAAAGAAGTGCAATTTCTTGGCCATGTTGTTAGTAGCAAAGGAATTTAGATTGACCCAGCTAAAATTGAGGCCATTGAAAAATGGGAGACTCCTAAGACACCAACGCGGATACGCCAATTTTTGGGTTTAGCTGGTTATTATAGAAGGTTTATTCAAGATTTTTCCCGAATAGCTAAACCATTAACAGCGTTAACACAAAAAAGGAAGAAGTACGAATGGACTTCTGAGCAGGAGAGTGCATTTCAATTACTGAAGAAGAAGTTGACTACAGCACCTATTTTATCGTTACCTGAAGGGAACGATGATTTTGAGATATATTGTGACGCTTCGCGACAAGGTTTTGGTTGCGTCCTTATGCAACGGAAGAAAGTTATAGCATACGCATCCCGACAATTGAAGATTCATGAGCGGAATTATACGACGCATGATTTAGAATTGGGAGCAGTAGTATTTGCATTGAAGATATGGAGACACTACTTATATGAGGTTAAATGCACTGTGTTTACCGATCATAAAAGCCTTCAACATATCTTCGATCAGAAACAGCTGAACATGAGGCAACGTAGGTGGGTCGAGCTGATAAACGACTATGATTGTGAGATTCGCTATCATCCCAGGAAAGCGAATGTAGTGGCCGACGCTCTAAGCAGAAAGGAATGGGAACCAATTCGAGTACGAGCAATGAACATAAAAATTCGCATGAATCTCAACTCACAAATCAAAGAGGCTCAACGAGAAGCTCTTACTAAAGAAAACATAGGAAATGAAATAATGAAGAAGTATGAGAAGCAACTCGTTATGCGGGAAGACGGAATTCGATATTTTGCAAACCTTATTTGGGTACCGAAGTTGGGTGGATTAAGGAATTTGATATTGAATGAGGCACATAAGACAAGATACTCGATACATCCTGGAGTTGGAAAGATGTATCAAGATCTTAAGACGCATTATTGGTGGCCTAATTTAAAGACAGACGTTGCAACATATGTTGGGGAATGTTTAACTTGTTCCAAAGTCAAAGCAGAACACCAGAAGCCGTCAGGGTTACTTCAACAACCAGAAATCCCAGAATGGAAATGGGACGGTATTACCATGGATTTCATCACAAAGTTACCTAAGACTGCCTGGGGTTATGACACCATTTGGGCAATAGTTGATCGTCTCACCAAATCTGCACATTTCTTGCCTATAAAGGAAACAGATAGAATGGAGAAACTATTACGATTATACATAAAGGAAATTGTTTCAAGGCATGGAATACCTATTTCCATTATATCCGATCGTGATAGTAGATTTACATCAAAGTTTTGGCAATCACTACAGGAGACCCTGGGAACTCGTTTGGATATGAGCACCGCATATCATCCACAAACTGACGGGCAGAGTGAAAGAACAATTCAGACTCTTGAAGACATGCTCAGGGCATGTGTGATCGATTTTGGAAACGGATGGGATAAATATCTACCATTAGCAGAATTCTCGTATAATAAAAGTTATCATGGGAGCATTAAAGCTGCACCATTTGAAGCACTGTATGGAAGGAAGTGTAGATCCCCTATCTGTTGGAATGAAGTAGGAGATCGACAATTAACTGGTCCCGAGATCATACACGAAACGACTGAGAAGATAGTACAAATCAAGGAGAGATTGAAAACAGCCCGTAGTCGCCAAAAGAGCTACGCCGATGTCCGAAGGAAACCATTAGAGTTTCAGATCAATGACATGGTTATGTTAAAGGTGTCACATTGGAAAGGTGTAATACGTTGCGGTAAAAGGGGTAAACTGAACCCAAGGTATGTAGGCCCGTTTAAGATCATCGAACGCATTGGACCGGTAGCTTATC
The DNA here is from genome assembly GCF_046630445.1 of Rutidosis leptorrhynchoides. Classification (NCBI taxonomy): domain Eukaryota; kingdom Viridiplantae; phylum Streptophyta; class Magnoliopsida; order Asterales; family Asteraceae; genus Rutidosis; species Rutidosis leptorrhynchoides. Next base: position 133,392,059 of record NC_092335.1, read on the forward strand.
GACTCGAGTTACCGCAACAACTCGCCGGAGTACATAACACATTTCACGTATCAAACCTTAAGAAATGTCTTGCAAAGGAAGATCTCACCATTCCTCTTGAAGAAATCCAAGTCAACGAGAAACTACAATTCATAGAAGAACCAGTCGAAATCATGGACTGTGAAGTTAAACAACTCAAGCAGAGCAACATACCGATCGTTAATGTTCGTTGGAATGCTCGAAGGGGTCCCAAGTTTACTTGGGAATGAGAGGATCAGATGAAACAAAAGTACCCACATTTGTTTTCCGAGAACGCAAAATAGGTACAATTTTAAAATTTCGGGACGAAATTTATTTAACGGGTAGGTACTGTAACGACCCGGATTTTTCCGATCATTTTATACCTATGAGATTAATATTTACATAAATTAAACCTTACCAACATGATAAGTAATCTAAATTGTTGAGATTTATGTTTTTAAAAAGAGTTTTACACAACGCTTGACCGTCCAATTTGACCGATGATATCACGAACTATATAACAAACGATAATTATACGTTTGTGTATATATATGTATTTATATATATTTAACATGATCTAAGAATGGTTTAACATCTTATTGTGTACTAATAACAATAAGTTATAAGTATACTTTGAGACTACTAACTTAAGTTTTCAAAATGATAACAATACGTAACGTTATTCGACATATATACCTTTAACCTATAATACTTATACAAGTATCGTATAAATATGTATTTAATCACTTTTAAAGGGCTTATATACATAAAACAATATAAGTATATTTACAAAAGATAGCTATATTTGAATTCTCGTTCCGTTTCCTCAAAATTTCTATATGTATACCTAGAGTATATGTACTCGTATCATACCCAGCTCCTATACGTATTTACTATTAGTATATACACATCACAATCACTTTATTAGTAGCCATGAGTCAGCCAATTTTGGATCTTAGCATGCATGATTAATCAATTTGGCATATTACAAGACTTTTGCACAATATTACAAATTTATACATCTTTTCACCACCATTTATACCCCATTCCAATTTCATTTTTACTACACATTTTCTCTAACCAAAAACACACTCTTAGGAACCTTAAGTGTTCTTCACAATCTCAGCAAATAACCATGAAGATCTAGCTTCAAAAACAAGCCTTAATCATCATAATAAATTCCTTACAAGAAAACTTCAATAATCCTTCCAAAAATACAAGTTTACTTCCAACCTTTTGATCCAACTCCACCACTCTTTTGGTTCTAAGATTTTTCTCATCTTTTACAGTAACTTTGTCCAAGTAACTTGAGGTAGTAACCTTGTTCATAACCTTCTTCGATTCATATTTATATAGCTATCTTATTTTGTGTTGTAAAATTTTAACAACAAGAACATAGTTTGAATGATTTCAAACTTGTTTGCAAACTAAATAGATACTTCTAACTTAACTTTTAAAACACTTTAAGACCTGTAATATATCATAATGATATGCTAACTTAACAAGATATAACTTGGTTTTACAAAGAACATCTTAAAAACTGAATCTACGTCGTCGGAGTGCAACCGGGGGCTGTTTTGGGTTGGATAATTAAAAACCATCTTAAGCTTTGAATTGGAAGTTCATGTTCTGGAAAAATGATATTTCTTATGAATATGTTAACACATAAAAATTTCATGGTTTAACTCAAAGTGTAAGTATTTTTAGAAAAATGATCATTAAATGTTGTTTTTATGATGGAAAATGATCACTTTCATAAGTTTCACCAAAGTTTGACCTATAACCTGTGATTTCGAATACAACCTAAGGTATTTTCAGTTCATATTCTTAAAATTTGACTCGATCCAAGGAAGTGGCAAGTTGAACCAATAAAAACGGAGTTGTAAAGAAGAAAATACGACTAAAACAAGATCGGGTATCCGAAGCTAGTTTAGCTACGAAAATATTTGGAGAAAAATTAAATTAATCATATATTTCTAATTAATATGATATTTCATATATATTTACTTATGATTTGATTTTATAAATTTCAGGACCACCCGTAAACAACACGAGAAGATTAATCATAAGACCTCATGATTGTACGCAACACGTCATTTGACAACACGGTACTTTATGTACGCAACACATCACTTGACAACATGGTACCATGGGTCGAGATTAATTCTGATCAATACGAATACGATGGGGTCTTTATTTATTTTATTGAGTAACTAATTGTGGACCACTAACATCGGACTGCTAACTACGGACTAAGAAAATATTAAAAGTATTAAAAGTATATATATATATATATATATATATATATATATATATATATATATATATATATATATATATATATATATATATAACCATATATATAATATATCAACATATTTTCTTTTTAAGTAATCGTTACATATATATATATATATATATATATATATATATATATATATATATATATATATATATATATATATATATATATATATATATATATATATATATACCTTCAAGGCAAAAGTGAGTATATAGTCCCACTTTTAAACTCTAAATATTTCGGGATGAGAATACATGCATTTTATGATTTACGTTATGGACACAAGTGATTAAAAATATATATTCTACGTTGAGTTGTACCACTGGCATACTTTCCTGTAACTTGGTAACTATTATTTACATGAGGTATTGTAAACGCGAATCCTGTTGATAGATCTATCGGGCCTGACAACCCCAACCGGACTGGACGACCAGTATTCAACGGTTGCACAGTACTTCGTTTCGGTGACTACACTTGGTACGGTGTAGTAAGATTTCATAATAAAGGGAATATGCGACGTTGATTAAATGTTAAGTATGGTTATCAAGTGCTCAAAAACTTAGAATATTTTTATTAAAACGTTTATATATGAAATCTTGTGGTCTATATTTATAACGCTGCCGGCATTAAACGTATATCTCACCAACTTTATGTTGACATTTTAAGCATGTTTATTCTCAGGTGATAACTAAAAGCTTCCGCTGCAACATGTTGAATTTAAGCAAGATCTTGAGTATGCATATTTGTGTCAAAAATAAAACTGCATATCGGAGGATTTGTAATGTAAAATATGTTGGAAGTCGTATTGTTATTATCACATGTAAAGTTTGTAAGTCTAAGATTATCGCTAAACGATAATCATTATTAAGTTGTTTAAACCTTGTATTTGTAATAAAAGCTATGGTTTGTATTGTTAAAACGAATGCAGTTTTTGAAAAATGTCGCATATAGAGGTCAATACCTCGCGATGAAATCATATGTTATTGTAATCGTCCTTATGGTTAAGGTCGGGTTATGACAACTAAATTCAGATTTAACAACGAAATTGATATGTAAATACTTTGTATAAACTACTGAAATCATAGTGACTAAAATGCACAATTTATTGAAGTAAAGAAATGAGAATTAAAGTTTAGGATTTATGTTGGTTGAGAGTTTAAGGTGCGTTTGGTGTATGTGTGTGAGATATTTCCAAAAAGGAAAATAAGGAATACAGAGCATATATTTGGTTAGGGTTTCTTTAAAGTGAGGAAAACCCACTCTCCATTTTCACGGGTATTTACCAGTTACCTGTAACGTAACACACCTCATTAAGGAAAGTCCTAACTAGGCCCAAATTAAATAAGCAGATATATTCTGCCATCCTTGTCACAAAACGAATTTAATTAAATAATCAAATAATTATAAACACATAACTATAAAATTGCTAATAATTAACACTCAAGATAAAAAAGGTTAGTTACCGCTAGACCTAATTCGAGGTCGTTACATATAGCAAGCACAACTTTATTGTCACTAGTTGTAAATCACTACACTTATTCTCCGAGTTGTCAATTCATACAAATAAGCATAACAACCAAATTTCTCCTTTGGATATTACTAGCAAGAATTGTTCTTTCGTTTAAGCATTAAATTACATTAAATCAACTATCCTCAAAAAAATAAAGGCGAAAGGTTGCTTCCACCACCGGTAGCAATAAATTCTAAAAAGCTACTGGTAGATGCATGAGTAGTTCCGCAACTACAATCGTGGTTGTTGCCAACAGGAATCCCCCATTACGAAAGGTTAACTATGCGATCAAGGCCTAGTGAATTGACGTCAGCGACAGAGACATCGTAAATTGGTCCGCGGTGCAAAGTATGGTTCAACTAAGGAGTAGGTCCATCACGATCTCGAATGAAACTATCCATGGAATCGTGCGCCGTGTGAAACAAGTTCTTGAAGGTCCAACAATTTTCAAGTTTTACGACCATGAAGCATTCCTTTTTAGTAAGGTATATTAAGAGAGTCCCACTTGTAGCCTGATCGGGACTGTCGTTTGGAACAAGTAAGATTTCTCAGGGTGGCCCGGCTCGCGAGGCGTCCCTCTCGCAGTAGAGTCCTTGAAAAGGCTCTCTAGCTTTTTAGTAAAATTAATCCAAACATAAACAAGTATTCAATCTAGATAAACATACATAAAATAGTCAATAAACATAGTATTCATATACAAAGAATCGACCTAAAACTGCCTAATCTTGGGTTAATTCTGTGGTTGTAGCTCATTCTGTGATGATCCGAGTGTGTTAAACGACTTGCAAAAACTCCAAGAACTCCCCAAAATCGCCCACTTGGGGCTCCGAAACGGCCAGGGTTTGTGTATTTCGAGTTAGGGTTTAAAAGGGATTTCCTCATAGGTGTAAGGTCTGACGGGGCTGTCAAAGGGACTCTTAGTCAAAATAAAGCGGCTCTTTCTCTAAAATCTAAAATCTTCTTTCCAGCATTCAAAGTGTAACGACCCAACCCGTCGATTACCGGCTCATAATTTTTTTTCTTTTTAATATACATTAAATAACACTTTAGGTCCCATTACACAATTTCCAAAACGTATTTGTTACCACATTACGTCTAACGACTTTAATAAAACGTACATTACATAATTAAATCATAAACCGGGTTATACTCATGACCCATTTGACTAAACCAAAATACGTTACATGACCCGACTAGTTACTTTTACACAAAACTGAGCATGGTGATTGAGACTACGCTACTCAATCCTAAATCGAGTCCAAAAGCAAGATCTTCTAAAGCAACCTAGCCAAGATCTCTAATCCCCACACTTACCCGAGCTGCCATCACGCGAACCTATAAAAATATCAACAAGGAGAGGGTAAGCTAATGCTTAGTGAATGTAAAGGTACTATACACATACATATGCATAAAATGGCTACGCATCACCAAACACAAAAGTAAACACATACCGCCTCCGCATGGTAAACAAGCTACAAAAGAGCACATACACAAAGTAGCTATATGCTACGTAATCACCAAGCTAACGCCACAAGATTAGCTACAACACAACAATAAGTATATACGCATATACAATAAATAAGATCAACAACATTAACAAGGTTAACCCCTTAACCTAAACCACATGAAAGTTGGCCGAACTACCCGGACCTTAGTGAATTCGCACTACCCGAGATTCACTTCCTTCACCGCTTCAACAACGGAGGTTGGCCGAACTACCCGAGCCTTAGTGAATTTGCACAACCTAAAATTCACCACCACATTGCCAAGATGACCGAACTACGAGTCATTATGAATCTGCACTACCCGAGATTCATCTCCTCAACAAAAAATGCTAGCAAAACCCATTGCCAAAGGGTTTATCCAATACGCTAGCCAATCACAACACCAAGGATAGTAACCCAAAACGCATAAGCGTATCACATGGACCCGAAGCACAAGAGGAGTCCATTCTCCCACACAAACATAGAGTAAACCCAAGCAAGGGTCACCCTACGCACACGCACCCATCATATACATACATACACGTATAGTAAATTTACACTCACCTTAAACGCCTCGATGAAGTGCAATCCAATCCCGCAACTCGTCAATGGAACGTACCTATTCCATTTATCACATAATCATCAATACAAACTCATTTGGACTCTCGACCCGCCCAAATGAACAACAAGTGCAAATCACGCCCTTTTGCACTTTTAACGCTACTCGGAGGTCCGAACCCAACAAGACCAATTCCCGCGTATCCGAAATACCTAAATGTACCAACTTAAGCACTCGAATGCTTTTTAACTCGTGTTTCGCTTGAAAACCCATTTTGACCCTTTACATAGTCAAATTATCACATTTACAAGTTTTGACTTCAAAACGCCCCCAATACAAGTTTATACTTTAACTTAACTCATTTTAAGTTTATAAACTCAACTAAATCGACAATCGGGCAAAATCATCATCAAACCCAACTTTTGACTCTATTCAAAATTAGTCAACCAATCGAACTCAAATGGTTTCCAATACATCAATAATCACTAATACTAGTGATTATTCACTCTTTGCAAGTCTTACAAGTTTAAACTTGCACACTAATCCCAAAACTCGCCTTCATCACTTATAAAAATGGGGTTTCATTTATGAAGTCACAATCAAAACTCCTAAATACGAACATGAATCTTAAGAACGAATTTCGGATAGAAGACTCACCACTAGTATCACCACGTAGCTAAGAACGTGGAGAACAAGATTGCCTCTTGCGCCAAAGATCGAATCCCGCTCCTTCACCTTTGAATCACACTTTGAATGATTTGGGGTTTTGAAGTTTTGGAAGAAAATAGAAGAGAAAAAGGAAAAGAAATGAGAGAAATGAAATGGGTGGATGCGATTTAAGATCCCAAATCTGGCACACACGCGAAATGACCGAAATGCCCTCGATACCTCTTAAAATTACAGAATCCGGAACTAGTTTGCCTGCGTGGTCGCGCCGCGACCTCCAAGGTCCACGCCGCGAGATCAGTCGTGGCCAGGTGCCCTTTTTACCCGCGTGTTGTTCTCGAAACCATTGCAAAAACCGTGCCGCGACTAGGAAGCTCCGCGCCGCGACAATGAACATGTTTTGACCATTTTCTCGTATGAACACCCTTCCACTCGTACACGCTTGGTTCTCTTCATTCACGAAACATACAAACACTTAGAACACGTATAACAACCCTTCAGTCACTCTCGTACTCTATTTACGTACATGCAACATATATACATACTTGATACACACATATATATTTTCTTTTCATATATATATATATATATATATATATATATATATATATATATATATATATATATATATTCGTTATACGTCGTACGAATAAACAGGTCTTACAACTCTCCCCCACTTATTTCGATCACGTACTCATGATCCTAGTCACTTAACCAATCCGAACCTACACGCTATGGTTCTCAAACAATCGTTCCAATCCGACTTCCAACACATTTCTCATTAACCCGAAGATTAATCCATTAACTAAATACATACTTGCACGCATTCCTAGACATGCAATACACACAACATTCGAAGTCTATAACGATCACTTAGAATACGCGAAATCGCCACGTATTCTTCCAACTCCTCTAGGAAATTCTTCTCAAAGAGTCACCTTTAAGAACTAAATCGTCACCCGCGATTTATTAAAATCCACATACCCGAGCACAAGAACTTGTTTAATCCCTCACATCGGAAAAACTCAACCAATCTCGTACCGAGATATCAGCTCCTAGCGTACCCATACCGAGTACATTACTAGTAACAACCACATACCAAAATAAAGTCAACCATCTAACCGATGGAGACCAAATAAAAGCGAATCCTTACGGATAACACTTACCACTTAACATCCCTTGTAGTGCGCAAACACGGCTAATACGCAACTACCGCAAACACGTGACCAAAACACAACTATTGCATCACAATTCCACACCAAAATGGCCGAAAAACCCGAGCCTAAACATATATGGAGGATGGTCGAAACAACCCGAACCTTAGTGAATTCGCAACAACCCGAAATTCACCAACCCATATTTCCCACAACGAAATGACCGCACAACTCGAGTCATTGTGAATACGTGCAAACCGATATTCACTACCTCCACCATATAGTATAACCGAGGATGGCCGTGCAAACCAAGCCTTAGTGAATCCGAACCACCCGACATTCAATACCTCAAACTATGAGTCCGACCAACAGGGACAATCGTACTACCCGAAATATTGTGAATACGAACAACCCGATATTTACTTGCCAAATCACAACGCAAGGAATGGTACTCTCATTTCTCACCGGTACTCGCATTTCTCGATAATGTTATACCATGCCGATATAACACTACTCCCAACACAAATATCCGTTAGTGCACTTAACACTGCGTAACACTAATCCCTAGGTGGTGTCTTAGCACCGCGACTAACCCACCCATCACGACAATGTGGTGTCTTAACACCGTGACTACCCCACATTTTACGCCGCACAACTAAATACATTATTCCACTCACTTGGAATCTTTGCACACGATCATACGTACGTGTACACAACGCCATCACAATCGAGCAAGAACCACCTATATCTCACATAGGCACAAAAAAATAAGTCTCCAGAAGAGAATCTGACATGCACATCCCTTAACCGGGGATCCCACCTTGCTCGTCAAACACGTCCATTTATCTCCGAAAGAGATTCACCACATTACCACCTCGGTGATAATTTAAATCCAAAACCATAAGTACAATTTATTCCAAACCGTACTTTTACCACAATCGACCAACGTAGGTCTCAACGCTAGCTTAGAATCTATACGAGCTTCGTCCAATATCAACACACTAAAACATCTTCGTGCGAGAGTTCAAACTCCCCCACTTAGACTCCAACCCATAGCCACTCATCGTTGACTCAGTCAACCATCGAGTCTGTCTCCGTCTCACCGAGACTCATACAACCAACACGCTAAAGAAAGACAAGATCCATCCGTCTTGTATTCCATAATGTACCCATCACGATACCTTGCTACAACCTTGAGCATGCAAAGGATTTCGAATTACCTTTCGCTACTTCAATCGAAGTACTTACCCAACCGTACAAGTATCACTCTAGCAATCACCGAGTTGCTATCACTTGTAACTTTCACACCGTCACTCAAGCACCTAAGGGTTTCTCACCGGTACCCTAAGTTCAATGTGACCGCAACGCCATCGGATTCGAATACCACGCTAGTAGGTATGAAAGAGGCACCTAACGTCGCGTCATGTAGACTCCTTCACCAACATACATCGAGATCAAACACTCGATCTCTCAGGTTCCATCCACCCGATGAACCTCATGGTTCACCACCCTCAACACAAAAGCGAACGCGCGCTTAACAACCGATCACCAAAGCCCATACCCATGGCTTGGTAAAAACATTTCCCTCAGCACTAGGGAATGCTTGGTTGCACCAAGTCTTACGCCCTTCGCCCATCAATCAAAACGTCACCATAGGGTAATTCCATTAGGAATGTCACCCATAACAATAATACGCACAACAAATGCATTCAACAAATTCGTACACATCGGCACATAATAAATATTCAAAGGACATATTTATCAAAACGAAACGTACCTTAACGTCTCCTTGCGGCATTCGCCGCCGCCAACTCGGGACAATCCGGCTTGCGATGTCCCTCTTTATGACAATAGTAGCACATTCCGTCATCACTTCTCGGCATTGTGCACTCCCATAACTTGTGGCCCCTAACACCACAATTGAAACATCTAGGCGCACGAGAACTCGTCGTGCCTTTCTCCACATTACCCATACTCGCACTTGCACCCTTAGTTTTCTTACTTGGAGCACCATACGAATCAACCCTTCTCTTACTTGAACGTTCACTAACCCTCGATCGCGAATACGATTCGAAACCCCTAGCTACCGCGAATAACTCCGCAAACGAATTCGCTTGACCCCTGCTAATTTTGTTCTGCAAGTCATCATTCAGAGTTCGATAGAAATCTCCCATCAACGCCTGATCATTCCTAATATACTCCGGGTAAAAACGAGACTTCGCCATAAAGGTTGTCTTGAGAGTATTCAAGCCATAGATCCTTGTCGCAAATTTCGCAACTCATCATGCAAATTCGACAAATCGGCTTGCGTCCGGAACTCCTCAAAAAATTCCTTCTTAAAATCGTCCCACGATAACCCCATAAACGCTTCACCACCAACAATATCAATTTACCGTCCAACCAATCTTTCGCCCTACCCCGCAATAAGCTAGTAGCGAGTCTTGTTCTCTTCTCGGGAGGGCATTCAATAGTGCGAAAACACCCTTCGACATCCGAGATCCATGTTGTGCTTACCAAAGGATCCGGTTTCCCATCATACATAGGAGGTTTAGTCCTCATGAAGCTCTTAAGACAACGCTCCATGTCGCTACTACTTCGAAATTCGGAATACTTTCTATCCATTTCTTCCCGTAACGCACCCATTTGCTCCACCACGGAGGCCGCAACTCTAGTGTAAAGTTCATCGTCACTCGCCGCGATCCTGTTTCTCATCGCCATTCTAAAGAATGCAAAACGATTAGTCCACGAACGTATAAACCACACACAACACCGCCCCATCTTGCTCGACACTCGTCGTACATCACTTGTAGACACGATTTGCACCCGTAATAAGGTTTGCAAGTCCTTAGTATGCGCACACGCCATATCAACTTGTTAGTACAATGACCGCCTCGCTCGATGATATAACCAACACCAACAAAAATTCTACGCGATATAAACACTCGCAAGAAATAATATCATAACACAAGTCACAATCCTAGTTAGTTCACCTACACGCTAAGGCACTAACCAAGTCCCCGTCCGACCTGTTCTCCTACAAGTCCCGCAACAGATAAGCACACACAAAAGTCTAAGTCTAGGCACATATCTCAAGTTGCCTAAATCCCTTAGACCATGCTCTGATACCACTTGTAACGACCCAACCCGTCGATTACCGACCCATAATTTTTTTTTCTTTTTAATATACATTAAATAACACTTTAGGTCACATTACACAATTTCCAAAACGTATTTGTTAACACATTACGTCTAACAACTTTAATAAAACGTACATTACATAATTAAATCATAAACCGGGTTATACTCATGACCCATTTGACTAAGCCAAAATACGTTACATGACCCGACTAGTTACTTTTACACAAAACCGAGCATGGTGATTGGGACTATGCTACCCAATCCTAAATCGATTCCAAAAGCAAGATCTTCTAAAGCAACCTAACCAAGATCTATAATCCCCACGCTTACCCGAGCCGCCATCAAGTGAACCTATAAAAATATCAACAACGAGAAGGTGAGCTAATGCTTAGTGAATGTAAAGGTACTATACACATACATATGCATAAAATGGCTACGCATCACCAAACACAAAAGTAAACACATACCGCCTCCGCTTGGTAAACAAGCTATAAAAGAGCACATACACAAACTAGCTATACGCTACGTAATCACCAAGCTAACGCCACAGGATTAGCTATAACACAACAATAAGTATATACGCATATACAATAAATAAGATCAACAACATTAACAAGGTTAACCCCTTAACCTAAACCACATGAAAGTTGGCCGAACTACCCGGACCTTAGTGAATTCGCACTACCCGAGATTCACTTCCTTCACCGCTTCAACAACCGAGGTTGGCCGAACTACCCGAGCCTTAGTGAATTCGCACAACCCGAAATTCAGCACCTCATCGCCAAGATGACCAAACTACCCAAGTCATCATGAATCCGCACTACCCGAGATTCATCTCCTCAACAACAAATGCTAGCAAAACCCATCACCAAAGGGTTTATCCAATACGCTAGCCAATCACAACACCAAGGGTAGTAACCCAAAACGCATAAGCATATCACATGGACCCGAAGCACAAGAGGAGTCCATTCTCCCACACAAACATAGAGTAAACCCAAGCAAGGGTCAACCCTACACACACGCACCCATCCTATACATACATACACGTATAGTAAATTTACACTCACCTTAAACGCCTCGATGAAGTGAAATCCAATCCCGCAAATCGCCAATGGAACGTACCTATTCCATTTATCACATAATCATCAATACAAACTCATTTGGACTCTCGACCCGCCCAAATGAACAACAAGTGCAAATCACGCCCTTTTGCACTTTTAACGCTACTCGGAGGTCCGAACCCAACAAGACCAATTCCCGCGTATCCGAAACACCTAAATGTAGCAACTTAAGCACTCGAACTCATTTTAACTCGTGTGTCGCTTGAAAACCCATTTTGACCCTTTACATGGTCAAATTCTCACATTTACAAGTTTTGACTTCAAAACGCCCCCAATACAAGTTTATACTTTAACTTAACTCATTTTAAGTTTATAAACTCAACTAAATCGACAATCGGGCACAATCATCATCAAACCCTAATTTTGACTCTATTCAAAATTAGTCAACCAATCGAACTCAAATGGTTTTCAATACGTCAATAATCACTAATACTAGTGATTATTCACTCTTTGCAAGTCGTACAAGTTTAAACTTGCACACCAAACCTAAAACCTGTAACATCCCGCGTTTTTCCGTTAAATTTATTTTAACACCGTCTTTTTTTTTTAAATAATATCTTTCGAATTTAAATTCGTCGACTCCGTTGACGAACGTTCATAATATTCTCGTTATTTAATTATAACATCTCTCGTTAACTTGCGTTTTAAAAATATTCGATCGGTTAAATCCCGCACCCGCTTCTAAACTCGAGGGACTAAAATTGACACGGGGCAAACTAGTTGACTAGGTCAACTAGTCCACCCCAATCACCACCATTCAACCATCTCCCTCTCTCTCTCTTTCTCTCTAGCAAGAACACACACACAAACCCCAACTTCATAAAATCATCATCTAAATTCGATCTAGGAGGCTTACAACAAAACAAATTACATTTTCGTGATCCTCTCTTCATTCTCTACGATTTGATACTAACTTCATCGATTTTGGGTAACATTTCTAAAACTCTAGATTTCTCTAAATTCGTGTTTTTGATTTGAAATGGTGTTAGTTAGTGTCTATGGCTCGTGTCTAGCATGAATATATGATTTACTTGCTCGATTTGTTGTTTTGAGTAACTAGTTTGAACATTTGAAATGGGTTTGCTTAATCTTGCATTTTGGAAGATTAAATGTTGTTTGATTGTTAAAGTTCATGTTTTAATTGTGTTACTAGTATCACTAGCTTCGTTTTGATGCGTAGGTTGATTTGTAAAACTTCATAAACTTGATTAGTGATTTTGGTGATTTTGGATTAGGGTTGATAAGCTTTATATGAACTTTTGGTGCATCAAATGCTATGAATTGTTGTTGATAAGTGTTTAGTTGCAATGTGTGTTTGATTATCTTCGAAACGGCATATCATACATGTAAATTGGTTGCCCGAATCATGAAATGCGTTTTTAGAACTTGAAACTTTGATTATGAACGTTTAATGCGGTTTTGGGTTGTTGTAAGTGTTGAATTGCTTGATGAAATGTGTCTAGGTGTTTTCCTCGTCAAATTACCTTTCCGATGATATAAGATACATGTTCTAATTGTTTACGGATCATAAAATGTGGTTATTTGGTTTTTAGCTCGTGCATACTTGTGAAAAACAGAAACAGACCTGCACAGATGGTGGCGCGGCGCGCCCCATCCCCGCGCGGCGCGCAGATGTGTCTGGTCAGATTCTGACCTCCTCGTCCCATTTCACGTGAAATGTTTGATGACCTACGGACCTCCGATTCACATGAAACTTGTTCTAATATACTTGTATATGAATATTTAGCATAGAAAAATAGTTCGGGACCCGACCCGAACGCGTTGACTTTTTCGTTGACTTTGACCAAGTTTGACTTTTAGTCAAACTTAACCAAACTTTTATACAATCATTCTAACATGCTTTTATACTTGTTTCTTGTATGAAACTTGACAACGTGATTCACATGCTATATTTAATCGAGTCGTATTGAGCCATAGGACTAATTGAACACATTTCACCCGACCTTGTGTCGTAACCGGTTAATTGATATAACTTACTTGTTTAGGTCAAGGCTAAGCAACTTTCATGCACACGTTTACTTGTTGAAGTACCTTTATACTCGTGCACTCGAGGTGAGATCATAGTCCCACCTTTTCAACAACTTTTATACTTTTAAATCGTGGGCTGAGAAAACATATACTTTGTTACATCTCGTACTACTTACTTTTATGTTTTGAACACAAGTGTGAAAACAAACATTCCACGTGCGAGTTAGAACAAAAATGCCTCAATTCGATTATCATTAGTTACACTTGCAGGGTGTAAGCGAGAACTTATATTGTGTGGCCATACGGGTTTAACAAACCCTCATTCGGACGGTTCGCTACCGTTATGCGGATGAAATATATTTTTGTGTTTTAGTGCGGGTTCTAGCACTGTGTGATGGGGTAACGTTGGTTAAGTTTTGATAATTGAGTGCTCGCGTATAACAACACTTTTGGAATGCAAATGATTTGGATAATCTACGTTATGGAAATACAAAATCTTGTGGTTCAAAAACAACGTTTAATACTTACTAAACCTATGATTTCACCAACGTTTTCGTTGACAGATTTCTCTATGTTTTTCTCAGGTCTTGCACGATATGTGATACATGCTTCCGCTCACTATTTGATACTTGCATTGGATGTCGAGTATACATGCATTACTTGGAGCGTCTTTTGACTTTACTTTAAACCGTGTCGCCTAGGTTTCAAATGTACTTATAACCTTGTAACTTAACTTTTGGTTGAACAATTCTTGTAAACTTTGAAAACAATCTTTATTTGAATATGAGGGCGACATATTTTGGTCAAACATTGTCATAAAGACTTATGACCAGGTAATGGGACCCACGTAGTCGACGCCGTCACTTGACGATTTGTCGGGGTCGCTACAAGTGGTATCAGAGCCTTGGTTGTAGGGATTTAGAGTTCATTTGTGTCCACCCCGAGTCATAGGGTACATAGGTGAATCTAGACTACAACCGGCATATAGACAGAAGTAGGAATTACTTGACTATTTGTGCATTTATACTCGAACTCTTCTATCATATCTAACTCGTATTCGATCTTGATCTTACGTTGATAAATTTTGTTGACGCGCCACCTTGACTTTATGAAGTAATGTTAAATGCACATGAGAATCAGGGTAATATAATTTCCGGGATTATATTACGGTGATTCATATGGACATTCCGACATTATGACATAAAGAATTTAAGGCGAGTCAAGGAAAATTTTCTCTACATCATCATTCCATATCATGATTAGTATTATTGAGAATACTAATCAACGATATTCTTGTGTCTTGAAGGAACAATGCCTCCCCGTCGCGGGCCACGTAATGAAACTTCCGAACAAGCTTTTCAACGCATGATAGCCACCGCCATAGGTGCGGCTATGGCTAGTATCTCCTCCGACATCAATAACAACCACAACCACAACAACCATGGAGCCGGTAATTCAAACGAGAGTTGCTCCTACAAAACTTTCATGGGGTGCAAACCTCACACATTCGATGGGACCGGAGGACCGGTTGTGCTCACCCGATGGTTTGAGCAAACAGAAGCCGTTTTTAGCATAAGCGGTTGTCGGGACCAAGACAAAGTCAAATATTCCACCCACACTTTTGCCGGTATCGCCCTCACATGGTGGAATACGTATGTGCTGTCGGTGGGTATCGATGAAGCCCACACACTCTCATGGGCCGACTTAAAGAAAAAGATGATCACCGAATACTTCCCGCGCGAAGAGACCCGTAAGCTCGAACACGAACTAAGAACTTTAAAAGCGGTCGGGAATGACCTAAAGGCATATAATCAACGATTTTCTGAGCTATCCTTGATGTGCCCAAACCTCGTGACCCCCGAACCTCTAAGGGTTGAACTTTACATGGATGGTCTTCCCAAGAGCATCAAACAAGGAGTAATGTCATCCAGACCCAGTAATCACCAAGAGGCCCTGAATATGGCCCGTCAATTGATCGAAACGGTAGACGAGATTGAAGTGCCGGCACCTAAAGCCGAGGATGAGTCGGGTGACAACAAAAGAAAATGGGAAGCCCCCCAATCGAGTAACTACAACAACAACCTTTCCAAGGAACCTCTCACCCCCGTCGGCAAGAAAAGTTATGCCGGGACACGACCTTTTTGCAACAAATGCCACAAGCATCATTTTGGTGAATGTGGCAAGCTAATTTGCCATCGGTGCCAAGGTAGTGGTCATATTGCCAAGTATTGTGGAAGTACCGCCCCCGTCACTCAAAAGGGGCCCGACGCACCAAAGCCGAGTATTTGCTACAAATGCGGCCAATCGGGTCATTTTAGGAATGAATGCCCAAAGAATAAAGCAAAAACCAACGCGCGCCGTTGAACTTACGACATCGACACCTAGGATGCCCGAGACGATGATGGACTAGTCACGGGTATGTTTCCTCACAACAAACCGTATGTTTCATACTTATTCGATTCGAGTACCGTTAGACGTTTTATAACCAAGGATTTGACTCGTGCTCTTTATATTCCACCTCTTTCCCCCAGATACTACTTAGACGATTTAAGTGACCGACGGAAAATATTGTGTGCCTATAAATTTTATTGGAGGATATACGTTAAGACTTTTGACTTGACACCTATAGAACTAGGGAGTTCGGAACCTATTCGTAAAAAAAAAAAAAAAAAAAAAAAAAAAAAATGTTTCCCCATCATCTTGTATAGATTATTGTGAACTGAGTAATTTTCGGTTGGAAACCGATACCCTCTCCCTCGCATCCATGACCTTATGATTATTTGCACGAATCCCGTATGTTCCAAATCGACCTCCGTTCCGGTTATCATCAATTGGGGGTTAAGTGAGACGATGTCTCCTAAGCCACTTTCCGAACTCGCAACGTTAGTTGTAAAACTCTCTTAGTACCGTTTGATTTATTTAGGGCTCGCCCGTATCCATAAACCTCTTGAACCGCGTATGCAAATTCATATAGACTAATCTGTTATCGTATTTATAGATGACATCTTAACTTATTTAAGTAAAGAAGGAAAACGAACAACATCACCATCTTACGCTCGAACTTTTGAGAAAAGAGCAACTTTATACCAAATTCTCCGAGTGAGAATTTCTGTTGAACGAAGTCCAATTTTCTAGACCATGATGTTAATGGTCAAGGCATTACAATCAATCTCGAAATCAAGCCACATGTAATCAGGAAACTCTCCCAACTCAGACTTGTATTCGTAAAATCTTAGATCTCGCCTGTTATCACCGAAGATTCATTTCTGACCTTTCTCGTGTTACCCGACTTTTACACTCGTTAACTCACTAAGGGAAAACTTTAAACCTCTCCGTGTTCGAACCTTGAGCGTGATTCTTCACACCAACATTTCTAGTTAAAATCGTATAGCAACAGATGGAACTCAAACATGGAAATATTTCTACATGAACGCCGAAAGGCATACTCTCTCGACTCAAAATTAACGTAACTAAAATTCGTTATTTTGCACGAAGAATTCGAATATTAAACTGTAGATCCGATCAACTTTCTCGTCATCACGTACCACACACATACCTCTGTTATTTCACCGTTACTGTCTGATATTACTGGAATTTAAGATAACACACAATCCAACGATACTTCACTCTTCTTTGACTTAACGTCCTTGTGTTTCTGATAATCGGCCAACTATTATTCAACCCCGAACTATACAACTACGTGTACTATCTTGTTTCTCTTCCAGACTTCAATTTTCGACAACTAGAGGCGCGTTATGGCAACCTCGAGATGTAAGCTCATCCTATTCTCAGTCCTCATTTCACTCCTATCTTTATCGCTCGCATTTCCGTTTAAGGAAACTCCTTGTGACATTTCTCCATGGATAGAGAAATTCCTCATATTATATTAGTATTCGCCACGAGGGTGAATAGTCCTAACGAACATTTCTCGAACCCTAACTGACTTGTTCAAACATATCTTAAGAGATTCTATTCCAACACGGAGTATCTTTGTCAAATATCCCGTATCGAATTACTCGTTTCACCTCTAGTTTTACAAGAAACCTTGAAGACCCGCTTAGACATGAGTACCGCATACCACCCACAAACAGACGAACCGAACAAACGAATGACTTACGTCTTCAAAAGACATGTTTCAAACTTGCATGGTCGCTTTTAGTAGATCCCTCTTACAACAGTAGTTACCACTCGTGTGTTCACACGCACTTTCCGAAACCCTATATGACCGCTAATGTCATACCCCTATTCGTTGGACCAAAGCATGTGGCAAACAAAACACCGAATCTTAACTCATCCAAGAAACAACAATTGAGATAATCCAAGTCCGAGAAGGGCTCGAGACGACCCGTAGTCGCCCAAAAGAGTCATACCAAACTTAGATGAAAACCTCACAAATCCCAGTGTGTAACCGCGTAATATTGAGAAACCGCACCTTGGAAAGGTGTAATCCAATTTGGGAAATCGAGAAAGGCTATATCCGCAATATCGAACCTTTTGAAACCTTGGGGCGTATTGGAACCGCTTCCTATCGTTTGGAACTTCAGACTCAATTAAGTTTCCGTTTACCCTACATTTCGTGTAACAAACTTAGAAACGTGTCCCGTGGAACAGGAACGTGCAATCCTGCTAGGTACATCAACTATCGATGACAAACTTCTCTTCATAGGAAAACCAGTTGAAATCGGGGATCGTAAAACCAAACTTTAATACAACGTAAAACCCTGACTATCCAAATTCATGAGAACACTCAAGGACGTACCTACACTTATTCATATTATGAACAACGTAAAGTCTCGAGTAAGAGATATCGACTACTACTTCCAACTAAATTTCGGGACGAAATTTCTTTTGAGGTGTGGATAATGTAACATCCCGCGTTTTTCCGTTAAATTTATTTTAACACCGTCTTTTTTTTTTAAATAATATCTTTCGTATTTAAATTCGTCGACTCCGTTGACGAACGTTCATAATATTCTCGTTATTTAATTATAACATCTCTCGTTAACTTGCGTTTTAAAAATATTCGATCGGTTAAATCCCGCACCCGCTTCTAAACTCGAGGGACTAAAATTGACACGGGGCAAACTAGTTGACTAGGTCAACTAGTCCACCCCAATCACCACCATTCAACCATCTCCCTCTCTCTCTCTAGCAAGAACACACACACAAACCCCAACTTCATAAAATCATCATCTAAATTCGATCTAGGAGGCTTACAACAAAACAAATTACATTTTCGTGATCCTCTCTTCATTCTCTACGATTTGATACTAACTTCATCGATTTTGGGTAACATTTCTAAAACTCTAGATTTCTCTAAATTCGTGTTTTTGATTTGAAATGGTGTTAGTTAGTGTCTATGGCTCGTGTCTAGCATGAATATATGATTTACTTGCTCGATTTGTTGTTTTGAGTAACTAGTTTGAACATTTGAAATGGGTTTGCTTAATCTTGCATTTTGGAAGATTAAATGTTGTTTGATTGTTAAAGTTCATGTTTTAATTGTGTTACTAGTATCACTAGCTTCGTTTTGATGCGTAGGTTGATTTGTAAAACTTCATAAACTTGATTAGTGATTTTGGTGATTTTGGATTAGGGTTGATAAGCTTTATATGAACTTTTGGCGCATCAAATGCTATGAATTGTTGTTGATAAGTGTTTAGTTGCAATGTGTGTTTGATTACCTTCGAAACGGCATATCATACATGTAAATTGGTTGCCCGAATCATGAAATGCGTTTTTAGAACTTGAAACTTTGATTATGAACGTTTAATGCGGTTTTGGGTTGTTGTAAGTGTTGAATTGCTTGATGAAATGTGTCTAGGTGTTTTCCTCGTCAAATTACCTTTCCGATGATATAAGATACATGTTCTAATTGTTTACGGATCATAAAATGTGGTTATTTGGTTTTTAGCTCGTGCATACTTGTGAAAAACAGAAACAGACCTGCACAGATGGTGGCGCGGCGCGCCCCATCCCCGCGCGGCGCGCAGATGTGCCTGGTCAGATTCTGACCTCCTCGTCCCATTTCACGTGAAATGTTTGATGACCTACGGACCTCCGATTCACATGAAACTTGTTCTAATATACTTGTATATGAATATTTAGCATAGAAAAATAGTTCGGGACCCGACCCGAACGCGTTGACTTTTTCGTTGACTTTGACCAAGTTTGACTTTTAGTCAAACTTAACCAAACTTTTATACAATCATTCTAACATGCTTTTATACTTGTTTCTTGTATGAAACTTGACAACGTGATTCACATGCTATATTTAATCGAGTCGTATTGAGCCATAGGACTAATTGAACACATTTCACCCGACCTTGTGTCGTAACCGGTTAATTGATATAACTTACTTGTTTAGGTCAAGGCTAAGCAACTTTAATGCACACGTTTACTTGTTGAAGTACCTTTATACTCGTGCACTCGAGGTGAGATCATAGTCCCACCTTTTCAACAACTTTTATACTTTTAAATCGTGGGCTGAGAAAACATATACTTTGTTACATCTCGTACTACTTACTTTTATGTTTTGAACACAAGTGTGAAAACAAACATTCCACGTGCGAGTTAGAACAAAAATGCCTCAATTCGATTATCATTAGTTACACTTGCAGGGTGTAAGCGAGAACTTATATTGTGTGGCCATACGGGTTTAACAAACCCTCATTCGGACGGTTCGCTACCGTTATGCGGATGAAATATATTTTTGTGTTTTAGTGCGGGTTCTAGCACTGTGTGATGGGGTAACGTTGGTTAAGTTTTGATAATTGAGTGCTCGCGTATAACAACACTTTTGGAATGCAAATGATTTGGATAATCTACGTTATGGAAATACAAAATCTTGTGGTTCAAAAACAACGTTTAATACTTACTAAACCTATGATTTCACCAACGTTTTCGTTGACAGATTTCTCTATGTTTTTCTCAGGTCTTGCACGATATGTGATACATGCTTCCGCTCACTATTTGATACTTGCATTGGATGTCGAGTATACATGCATTACTTGGAGCGTCTTTTGACTTTACTTTAAACCGTGTCGCCTAGGTTTCAAATGTACTTATAACCTTGTAACTTAACTTTTGGTTGAACAATTCTTGTAAACTTTGAAAACAATCTTTATTTGAATATGAGGGCGACATATTTTGGTCAAACATTGTCATAAAGACTTATGACCAGGTAATGGGACCCACGTAGTCGACGCCGTCACTTGACGATTTGTCGGGGTCGCTACAAAACCCACCTTCATCACTTATAAACCCGAATCTTGGTGTTAATCTTCCATTAACAACTAATGGGGTTTCATTTTTGAACTCACAATCAAAACTCCTAAATATGAACATGAATCTTAAGAACAAATTTTGGATAGAAGACTCACCACTAGTATCACCATGTAGCTAAGAACGGGGAGAACAAGATTGCCTCTTGCGCCAAAGATCGAATCCCGCTCCTTCACCTTTGAATCACACTTTGAATGATTTGGTGTTTTGGAATAAAATAGAAGAGAAAAAGGAAAAGAAATGAGAGAAATGAAATGGGTGGATGGGATTTAAGATCCCAAATCTGGCACACACGCAAAATGACCGAAATGCCCTCGATACCTCTTAAAATTACAAAATCTGGAACCAGTTTGCCTGCGTGGTCGCGCCGCGACCTCCAAGGTTCGCGCCGCGAGATCAATCGTGGCCTGGTACCCTTTTTGCCCACGTACTGTTCTCGAAACCATTGCAAAAACCGCGCCGCGACTAGGAAGCTCCGCGCCACGACGATGAACATGTTTTGACCATTTTCTCGTATGAACACCCTTCCACTCGTACACGCTTGGTTCTCTTCATTCACGAAACATACAAACATTTAGAACACGTATAACAACCCTTCAATCACTCTCGTACACTATTTACGTACATGCAACATATATACATACTCGATACACACATATATATACATATATATATAATATTCTTTATATATATATATATATATATATATGTATATATATATATATATATATATATATATATATATATATATATATATATATATATATATATATATATATATATATATATATATTCGTTATACGTCGTGCGAATAAACGGGTCTTACACAAAGCGGCGCTTTGATAAGGATGAGTCACTTTCTCCTTCAAGAATCTCAGCAAAATCTAAGAAATGAAGCTTGTATATCTTTAAATTACGGGCGGCTGAGCTTTTGAATCACTTAATTTTGAGTTCGTATGAGTGAGTTATGGCTAAAACAGTAGAACCGGAACTTGAACCTTATGCGAAAATCATCATTTTAGCTCCAAAACCTCATCTTTTCTACAAACCTTAAATCGATTCCAACATAATCAAGTATCAAAATTTTACAGAACTGACCCAAATGACACAAAATAACTCAAATATTGCCTACAAAATATATATATATATATATATAAACATGTATAAAATGGGCAATATCAAATATTTCCTTACTTGGATTTTGTTTGTCCTCTAGCACATAAAGACAAAAGCAATTAAGAACTATATACTCCCTATGTGATATTATCAAAAATTTCAACATTCAGGACGAAAACACTTAAAAAAAACTAATCAAATCGTCATATTTTACAATTAATGTGACCGTAAGACAATATTGGGTCAATCTTCAAACCTAAGGTAAATATGGTATTTCACAACCACAGGTCAAAATGTATATCACATCAATCTTCAATTTCAATCTGTGGGTCAATCTTCAAACCTAACATCTAACAAAGTCACAAAATAATATTTTCCTAGAGTTATATAGATCAATTTATAGACCAGCGTAAGCACCTAGGTAAAGTATCAAAAGAATATTAAATCGGGTAAACATAAATCTAAGTGAGTAATTAAGATTATTCATGACACTAGATATAAATTGTTTTAAAATGATTACGAACGTCGAACTTAATCAAACTCTATAAGATTTAGTATTTGTAGCGTGACCCTTATTCATACCAAGATAGATTCTTAGCAAACTTGAAAGAAACATTATTGAAAATACCAATACTAATGATTTAAAATAGAGATGGTTATAAATATATTTGTACCTATGTTTTTATATTGGTCCACTTTATCTTTCAACTATCCTAGATCAAACTAGCTAGGATCGAGGATTCACGCATTCCCTTCCATGTTTATATGTACTTAATTATATATCTCCTATCTAATTTTTCTCGCTAAGAAAGTCTCATTAGTTCTTAAGTCTAACAAATGCTACCCTACATCACGAGCAAATGGATATGTTTCAATCACATACCCCAATTTATGTGACCCCTCATACTAAGATGGCGTATATATATGAGAGGTAAACACGAAAGTCTTTGACTTGGATTTTACAATAAGGTTCTAAATATCATTATTTCTCAATTCTTAGCACAAATAAGTTGTGTTGTCGCTTTTTGAAACAATAACTAAACTAGATAAAGTAAGAATAAAATTCTACAATATTAATAACCAAAATAAGGGTATGAATGAGATTTTGGTTTCAATTGATTTTTTTAAGGTTTTTGCTTCTAATGGTTACTAATTATTTCTAGCACTATATATATATATGATTATGTATTCAAATGTTAAAGACCTGGGTGAACTGGCACAAAATTTATTTAAAATAAAAAAGACTAAAAATCCTAGATATTTCTTCATTATTTACATCACATAACTCACATAAGTGATCTCGTTTCGGTCATGCCATGTCTACCAGAGCATTTATATAAGACAAATAAAGGGCTTATGATGTGATCATTCACACATTTCCTCACGGGTCAAGTCATATTCTAAACATTTGAGTGCTATTAAAAGTATAAACATCTCAAAAATTATGTATTTATATAGTCATATAAAGCTCTAAAATGATGATGTCATCATTAAGCTAATTATCTTTTAATTTTTATAATGATGATGTCATAATTATATATCTTAATTAAAAAAATAATATGAAATCTTTTATAAAAAGAAATACTAATCTCTCCTAAATTGTAAATTTAATTTTCCAAAAAAGTTTTAAAAGACATTTATTATTATTAATTATTATTATTATTATTATTAAAATTATAAATACTCAATTTTGAGCGAACTTTATTATTATTATTATTTACTTTTAATATAATAATTATAATAATAATTATTATATTATTAATATTCAAATAAGGATTCTTTTTACGAAATTAATTACGTTACATATGTATGCGAAAATACATGTCTCTATATATTTGTTAAAACAACGACAAATTTCTTAGTCAACGGGTAATTAAAATAAATAACTTTAGCATTTACCTTTACTTAATACGTAAAACATGTCATTAAATTATTTGGTTTAAACAAACCCGTGATTTCACGGGTCATTTCACTAGTGTGTGTGTGTGTGTATATATATATATATATATATATATATTATCACTTAAGGAGTCAAAAACCTGTAATACCCTGATTTTTTTAATAACACAGCGTAAGTATTTACATAATTACCAAAACAACCTTAGTTAATATTTACAAACCATAGTTACCAAATCAACTTAGTTAACATTCTAAAAGCAACGGTGTTACATAAAACAGTACAAAGAGAAAACATTAGAGTTTAGCTCGTAGTCAAACTTGTCTTCTAACCCATCCGCAACACTCGTCCTAACCAGCAGTACCTAAACCTGCAAGGGGTGAAAATGTGGGGGAATTAGTACAACTGCTAAGTGAATGGATACTATCTAACAGACCAAGCATAAATAACTGAACATGCAAGGGTCACAGATATGCTAACGTCCTGAACTAGCATACAACAACAACTGACAATATGAGGACCGGCGGCTTGTACGAGCACACGACTTAGCTGATCAGGCTACAGTCTACCGATAGTCCGCTTTACTGAATTCACTGCATAACCGTCCAGACGCAACACATGCGTCCTTCTATGCTATACTGAACAATCAGTAACATCAAGACCCGACCAGGCTACCACAGTCGACCTCACACCAACCCTACCTTGCCGCCTCGGTGGGTTCCCAACCTTGACGCCTCGGTTGGTGTCCAACTAACAGTGCGCACATAAGATCACAGATAATCAGTCATGTAATCGTCCTAACTAACATGACAATATCTAACTACACATGGTATTCATAAAGGGCATAAACATAAAAGTAAAGAGTCTGAACAAGTAGCATGTCAGCTACTTAATACTCTATCCGGAGATAGACCCACTCACCGAATACCAGCAACTGGCTCAGATAATCTATCACTGAGCGGCTTCCTTATCCTTATCATCTGAACATAAGGCAAACCAAGTTAGTTTCTGTCTGTTAGCATAAAACGGCACGATACAACAAATCAGTAACAAAAGTGTCACTAAAAGTCCACCTAACACTTATGCATTTTCAGAATTTACATCCTGATCAACATAAGTCTCGTGGACAGCATAACGACTAGGAAATAGCTAAATTACACAACAATGCATCACAGATCTGCATCCGTACGGTTGCACATGCATCCGTACGGTTGCAAGTCTATCCGTACGGTTGCATCGTGCATCCGTACGGTTACACACTCACTGCCCGGTTGCACCAACACCACTGCATTCGTACGGTTGCACATGCACCCGTACGGTTGCACCATGTACCCGTGCGGTTGCAAGCTGCAACTGTACGGTTGTGTTCATCGAGCAGCAGCAGCAGAAATGACGGGTTTTCGAACCAAAATCACCCAATCTCGTTTCCAGACATGTTTTTGACCCAAAATCCACACATAACATGTTCGGAAAACATTTAGGGACTCAAACCCTCTAGTTTTAAGCATCAACAACATCAATTTGGCTAAATTTGACTAAAAATCCACTTTTGACGAAACCTAACTTAAAACCACACAAATCTAACAATTTTGGAATTGAAAATCACGAATTGTTACCTTGAATGATCGCGAAAACAGTAACAACAAGCTTTATAACACAATTGTAATTCCAAAAAAGAGATTAAGAAATTAGGGTTTCAAGTAGGAGAGAAAGTAGGTATGGAGTGTGTGTGGAAAATTCAAGAAAATTAGAGAAATGGCTAGTTCAAGGCTTATATATGTGGGTTAAATACAATACCCCATCACACACGGGTATTTACTAGTTATCTTAATAACTTTCATACTTAATTTGACTGCCCTAACGGAGTCCAAATTAAATAAATGAACCTGTTCTGTGACCCTTGTCACAAACTGGTCTTAACCAAATAATAAAATAACACTAAATATTTTATTAAAATAAAAGCATAATTAACCATACAATTATGCCTAAGGACAAAATAGTCATCTTACATCTAAGCCCGATCTGAGGATGTTACAAAACCAATTACTTATAAAACACAATACTTCCTTTTCTTTGGTCAATTAAGTCACTCCTAACGGCTAGTGCCGGAAGCCGCCCTCGCCATATCCTCCCTGAAAAACCGATGGCACAACTATATGCTTTACCCGCCCTCAACTCCTCGTCCCCCGTCTTATACTTTTTTAACACATTGCAACACGACCAACACAAAATATATAGATTTATTATTTGTGCTTTTAGCTTTATTATTTGAAATTAGCTTATTTAATTAATATATAATAGGTCTCGGTTTTTTGATGAAGTATTTTATTGATAACAATGAATCTATCTTCATTCTGTCTTGAGAGGAAGTGCCGATATAAGAGTTTATTTTAAGAAAAAAATAATGCCATTGTAGATAGTGACCTTATTATAATTGACTAAAAGAGTAACTTTGATATGATAAGTTAAAGCTAAAAATCTCAACGTTCAGATGAAAAAAAAAAAAAAAAAACTTAAATATAAATATTTCTTAAAACAGAAAAAACCGTTAACAAACAATAATAATTTAAAAGAAGTAGATAAAAATAAAGATGATACTATATTTTATTGTAATTTATACTAATCTGTAGCATGGTTGAGGAAGGGTGGTACATGATGCATGCGATCTAGTGTTTGGGGTATGTAATATAGGCTACATCGTTCTCATACAAAGAATCTAAAACATTCATCCAAGAAGATAACTTATCATTACTCACCAAGTGGCCATGCCGCTCTTTTCTCTTATAAAAATAAATATGTCGAACTGTTTCAGAAAATTAGTTTATTAACTCTTGATTATACAAGGTAGATATTGTGTTTTAGACTATAAATAACAATAACAATAACAATTACGTTTGCTTTTATGTCAAAGAATACGCGCGTAGTCTACTTTTTTATAATACTAATTTAATAACGTGCACAAAGGCTTGTACTCGAGGTATGGTGTACAAATGGAAGTAAAGTAGTATATGTGAAGAATGTGAAGTTAAGTTAGTTTATGAGGAAGCAAAGGGTACCATATTTGAAGTTTGTATGACGCACAAAGTAAAAAGTTTTGAAGCAAGCATGTTGCGTGGTACATGTTTCTTAAGAAAGCAGGTAATGTTTGAAGTACCAAGTCATATGATCATTTCTAAATTTCAACTATGTTTCTTTAATGAGTAGAAAGTCTGCACATTGTGACGGGGTACAATAAATTTTATCTACAAATTTATTGTCATGATAATAAAATAATAAATAATTAAAATATAACTCATATTTAAAATTGATTTTAAAAATCACCTTATTTGTGTTAAAAAGTCGGGGATAAATAGGAGTAAAGAATACATACTCGTGTTAAAAAAAAACAAAGAGTGCATGCTCACTTAAAAATTGTTAATGTTCCCTAGGGAGTTTTTCATTTCATTGTTTTAGTATGGTTGATAATAATATGAACCTGTTGCTTAAAAGAAAGTGGCCATAATATAACGATATATGTGAATATATTAAAATTTAACAAATTAAATCAATATATATATGTGTGTTTGTGAGTGCGCGTACCAGCGCGCGTTTCTTAGTCTTGGTATACATTATTATAAAAGTATAAATATAAATTATTCTCTTTGTCTTATAAAAAAAGTTCTTTATTATTTTTGTTTGATTTAATATATGTATGATAACATCAATTTTTTTCAAGGTAAGTTTAACTTGATTTTATTTAGGAAGTAAATAATCGATGTTATAAATAAGGATAAATTGAAGAGTTTAATGATACTCAGTAGTAACGGAGTATTTCTTTACAAGTTGATAATTATTTTGGAACATAAATGATAGTAATGTAGATGCTTATTTTAAGACAGAATACAGTGACGGAGCTTGAACTTGTTCATTGGGTGTCGACATCACCATAATATATAATTAGAGGTTGAACTCGTTCATTGGGGCCAAATTGTAATAATAGTTAGTTAAAATATTTTAAAATAATATATGAATATGAACTTAAAAGCTCTTTGAGTTGCAAACACTTTGAACTTTGAATCAACTAAAACGGAGTCTGTATGAAAAAAAATGATGAAAATGGTGAATGCTCGTTGAATCTGCGAGTTGTCACCGTTTTCTCATATTTTAAATAAGTTAAATCAATCGGTTAATATTTAATAAATATTGTAGCACTATTTATTTTAGGAAAACTGGTCTAAAGGAATAACATAAGTTACCCAAATTAACAATAAATGTAATATCACTTTTACTAATGCGTAAAAAAGGCTATGCACTATAATTTAGACTAGAAAAAAATTATGATTCCAAAAAGTGTCAAATTGGGTTAATATTGTACACGTGACAACTTTTCATGAGGACACGTGTTAGCTTCCAATTTAATATTGTACACGTGACAACTTTTCATGAGGACACGTGTCAACTTTGTTATTGCCACCTAGGTGCCAAATAGACGCCGCCTACACATTATTACCTCAATTTAACTCTTTTTGAAAACATGATCCTTTTCTAATCCAAATTAAAGTACAAAGTCATTTTCGTGTGTTAGTAAAAATGATATTACCTTTATTACACCATTTGTATCACCACCAACCAACGCTCATTGATTCCTTTACGGCAAACATCCAACACCCATGTTTCAAGTATCGAGATTGATTTGCAGCGTGGGGGCTGAAATCGTTTGAAAGCAACACCAAAAGCACCGACGTTCCTTACAAATTTATTAATTTTATAATATTTTAAAAATACTAATTTTATTCCTCTTCAATATTTTCTCAATTATATTTTAACACACCATCACAATACTTCTAACCCACACAAAAAACTCACACCACCAATACTTCACACCAAAAATCCACACATCATAGTCATCAAAAAGTGCAAAAAACAACTCACACCACCAACACACGCCTCTCCCCACTCTCCATTAGGGATGTTCATCGGTTCAGTTTTTGGTTTTTCGGTTTATTCGGTTCGGTTTTTTCGGTTTTGAAACTTATAAAATAAAAACCGAAAACCAAACCGAAATCAAATTTAAATATCAAAACCATAACCAAAACCGAACCGAAAACCGAATTTGATTTTGGTTTGGTTTCGGTTAAAACAGAAAATCACTAAAAATAAAAACTTAAACAGCATAAACTTACATATAAATTAGGAATAACGGTTGTGAAATTAATTTAAGTATAAAGGGTATTTAACATGTTTATTGTTTAATAAAAATGTAATAATATATCAAATATCAAATATAATATAAATAGATAAATATTATAGTTATAAATATGTTTTAATATGTTATTAATTTGAATTCGGTTTTTTAATTCGGTTTTCGGTTAACCAAATTTAAAATTTTCATAATTAAAAACCAAACCAAAAATCGAATTACGAATTCGGTTTCGGTTTCGGTTTCGATCGATCCGAAAATCGTTTAAAAATTTCGGCTTGGTTTTTTTTGTTGGATTCGATTCGATATTCGGTTTAAAACCAAATGGTGCACACCCCTACTCTCCACTACAAATAATCTTATCGATTTGGATAACTTATATTATTTTTTCGGGTCATTTGATCTTTGTTTCATAATAAAAGAATGAGCATCATTGTTTTTATTTCTTTATTATTGTTTACTATATGGCTCTTTTATATCCATATATCTTAATCTTATTTTACCAATCAAAGAAACAGTAGTATTTTTCCCTTTTTAACCAGCAAATTACTGAGATATGTGGATAATTATACGTTGTTCCATTGTTTTCGTGAATAATATAGATCTTTGGTGAGCATGATCTCAGAATGAATAATGCCAATTTATAAGCTTCGCTGATCTCATTTTGCTTTTTCGAATTATGATTAATTAAATTCCATTAATTTGTAACTCTGAAAATGTATTTCGCTTAAGTTATTTATTGATGGAAACGGCTCTAATTATTGGCTCTAATTATTGAGTCAACAGCAAACGTCGATTTATTGGCGACTTGACTGACTCTTGGAACTTAAAGTATATTTCATGCAGGATTTAAAACCCATGAAAATTTATTTTTACCATTTTCATGGCGTCTCAATTTTATTTTATTTTTAAATTTTTTTTTTCTACTTATTGGCCGAAGGTCCACTCGGAATCAATCTATCTATCCGTCGAATAGAGAGAGTGATGATTTTCCCTACTTTTGAGAGTGTTTTCACTCTGGGTGGATGAATGACTTGAATTTATTCTCGGATAGAAGAAGGATTGTCTACATTTCACCTCCATCATACACCACTTATGTTGTATTGGATTTTGTTGTTGTTATTTATCGATAGAATTTTGTATTAAATCTCCAAACTTGAAACTAAGTACACATTTTTTTTTTCTTCCATGTAAAGAAAGTTAGGAATTACTCACATTTAAAGACATCTTTAAGAATCAATGAAGTGCAAGTGCTTGAAAAAGTATATATTAACTTAATGCAAGCAATGCAAAGTTTAATTGCAAAAAATCATCTTTACATCTCATATATATATATATATATATCTATATATATATATATATATATATATATATATATATATTGAAATGATCTAAAGAGAACTTTTGATTAGAGAGAACCCATAAATCAAGTATTTTTTCACTTAAATAAAAAACAGAGATTTAAAATTAATAGTAAAATGTCAAAAATACACATACGTGTAAATTGGTTCTCCAGGTTCTCTCTCTAATTAATTTTTTTTTTCGTTTTTTCGAAAAATTATTTTTAAACATCAAGATCACATGAAAATATGAACATTTAAAAAAGACACTTTGTGATTAATGTGTTGGTTAAGATTCCAATCACAATATTCAGAAGTTAATCACTTTGTTTTGATGATGACACAAAAGAGATAAGTGCTTAATCATATGTAAGACGACATGAGTTCATAAGCCTACACTATCTCTAGAAAAAGACCAATACGTAAATAATTAACTTGGTAAAAGTGCTATGCGGCTGCACCACGGTAGACCGTGAGTCTGACCGTGGATGCCCTGTACCAACGATTGCACCTTTTCTAAAACTGTCAATCTACGGCTAACCTCACGGCCGACTGCAGTTTTCTCTGTTAACAAATTCATCCACTTTAAGTTAGACCACTTTGAGGCATCTATAATTTACAAAACATTTTTAAACACACTTATAATAGTCGCCCTTTTTGATCTCAAAAAAGTTTTGAACCAAAAGATGTTAATTTTTACTAATCACATCTAATGACATCTTAATGACATTTTAAGCTCAATTAAGGTTAAACATGTAAGTATTTTACTTTTCACTTGTTATCAAATATCATTCAAACGCATACTAATGATGATCATTAAAAGTCCCAACAAAAGAGTTGCTCTCCCATAACTTTTATGCATCATTTTTATGTATGTGCAATTATGAACTAGTAAGTTGTTGATGTAATAATCTCCAAGTAAGCTCCAACTAGATTCAAACTAGTTCATTTGAAATGCAACAAGATTCCAAAGGACAAGATGCTTCCATTAGCAAAGTGACAAGTAATTAAGAAAGGTCGATGAAGTTTTGGAAGATAATGCTTTGTCAAGAGACAAAATTCTGCAATTACCCTATTAAGCAATTAATGACATATGGTCAAAGCTTGAAGACTTTCTTCTTTTATGAACATGTCAACTTCCACACTTATGTCCAAAACAAAAGGGGTAATGGGGATGATTTTAGAGATAATTGGCTTTTAGTTGCAGCTATTCAACAAAGGAAATTGACAATTTTCAAAGGACAAAAACGGATATAAGAATTAGATGTCATTGGTACACGGTCGAATCACGGTCGATCGTGCAGTGAGCCGTACAGCTTCCAGACAGATTTCTCTTTCTATAAAAGCCAAGGCTTGGAGCATTTGAAGACTCACCTCTTGCGCTCATATTTTCTTATACCAACTGATATCATTCTTATAATTCATTGTAATCTTTTAGAGTGATTCTAGCAAGAGTACTTGTAAGCTTAAGTTGTAATGTAAGACCCGAATAATTATTGTACAGAGTGTAAATAGGGTACATAGAGTGTGGGCTGCATTGTGTATTTAAACAGAAGTCAGAACCTGCTCAGACACCTTGTGCGCACCGCGCAGGAGTAGGTGTGCACGCCGCGCACTGCTCCTGTGCACAGATTCCTGCTTTTTAAATTAAAGTTTAATGAGGGGCATTCTTGTCTTTTCACTTGAGAACGAGTTTAGGACTTTAGTGGCCAGTTGTGGGGTGGTTGAAACACATTCAACATCATCACCAACCACATCATCTCTCCCATTTAAGGTTCTAGAGTGAGAAACCTATTTGAGAGAGAGAAAGCTTAAATCAAGGAAGAAGAAGTTGATTTTGGGTCAAAGCGCGTGTATTAAAGTTGTTCATCTATCCACTAGCTACGGTTTGATTGTAGTGGTATGTCCTAACTTTGATTTCATTATTTTAATTTGTTTAAGGGTTAGGGTTTGAGTTAGTGATGAACATAAAATCCCTTATTGGTGATTTTGAGAGTTCTTGGGTAAGATTAGGTCATGAGGACTCAATAATAACTAACCTAGGGTTTCAAAGTGTTAATTGGTGTTTATTAGTCTTAATTGGTTAGTTAATTACTAGCACACCTAGATATTAAGTAAATGGGTGTTATTTGGGTTAGTGGATAACCCGATATGGGTGTGTTGACTTTAAAATGGTGAAATGGGTCATTTAATGCATTTAAGTCATTAAATGCACAAGAGTGTATTGTTGGTGTTTAGTCCAACTAGTTCGTGTGTTAATTGAGTACTTAATGTATTAGGTACTTTGCTTTGAAGCTTGCGGAAGTATAAAACCGTCACCGAAGCGTTAAGGTGAGTGGAATAATTATATATGTATGTATATGATTTATTTGCTTGTGGGGTATGGATTTAAAGTTCGATGTTGATGATGCCATACCACTATTGTTGTTGGATGAGGGTTTAAAGTTCGGTGTTGACGATACCTCATGTATGGATTTAAAGTTCGATGTTGACGAAGGCATACCACTATTGTAGTGACATTCGATGAGGGCTTAAAGTTCAATGTTGACGATACCTCATATGTGTGGGTTTTAAGTTCGATGTTGACGATACCACATTAATTGGGACGGATGGAATTAAAGTTCGATGTTGACGATACCATTTGTAGGGCTAGCCTTGGAATTTGAATACTAATGGATGTTGTGAACATCAATGTTTGTGTTTTGTGGTATAGCATATTATATTGTTTGTTTTATATGCTATTGTTATACTAGCTTGTGTTATCGGGGATTTTAGCGTTATACTTTATGATGGTATGCTAATTATATTGCTAGTATGTATGCGGAAATGGTGTAAGTGTTTGCAGGTAAGTGAGTTATATATGTATATGTATAATTATTGCATTCACTAAGCGTTTTGCTTACCCTCTCGATGTTTACCTTTTATAGGCTCCGGCGTGGACAAGGGAAAGGGTATTGGTTCGGACTAGTGATCCCGCTTGTGTTGTTAGGAGAAGCTTTTTGGGACGTTTAGCTTTTGAAGTTTGACCAAGATTTGGGTAGTTTAACCCCTAAACACCATGCTCAAAGTGTAGTTTGGAATTTAAACTAATGTGGTCGAAACTTATATTTTGTACGAAACTCGTAATTCGGCATATGTGGGCCCGGTTTCGTAAAACTTGTTTTATCATTGAAATGTGTTAGTTTTAACTATTATAATATGATGTGAAAAACATCTCGTATAAATATGACGGTAAGTAGGAGATCATTAAACGAAAAATGCAAAATCCGGACAGAAGCTGAAACAGCTTGTGCGCACCGCGCACAAGGGGTGTTGCGATCCGCGCACCCCTCTGTAATTTTTTTTTTCTTGGTCTGTTTTCGTTGAATATTGGGTTGGGTTGTTACAAGTGGTATCAGAGCATGGTCTAAGGGATTTAGGCGACTTGAGATAGGTGCCTAGACTTAGACTTTATTGTGTATGCGTTTTATGAGGGACTTGTAGGAGACGGGTCGGACCGGGAATTGGTTAGTGCTTAAGTTTATGTGAACTAACCTTGCACTAATTGTTTTGTGTTGTGTTTGCAATCATCAAGTGAGATAGACGTTGTACTAGCAAGATTAATGTGATGTGCTCGCGTAACAATGACTAGCTACCATTGTTACGGGTCCAAGTCGTGTCAAGCAAGCGATGTACGACGATTGTTGAGCAAGATGGGGCGGTGTGGTATGTGTGTGTCACGTGTTATCGTTTCGTTGTTTAACCTATTTCGTTTTATAGAAAGAAGATGAGAAACGGACACGACACCAATGACGGAGGCCCGAGCGAGGACTCCGAATTCACGGCCAAGGTTGAGGCCATCATTAAAAAGCAAAGAGCGGAATTTCTTGAAGATGCCCGAAAGGTTTTCCAAGAATCGGGTGATGGGCAAGTAACCGAGTTAATCAATGAGCGAATGAATGCCGCAATCGAAGAGACATTAGAAGCTAGAAACATTTATCCTCGGGGCGAAGGGGGTGATGGTAATGGTGGACATGGAAGGCGAGACTTCCATTACAAAAATTTCAAGGATGCTCAACTCCCTATGTTTAATGGGGTGAGGGATCCGTTGAAGAGTACGTGTTGGATCTCCAACATCGAGTGGGCTTTCCGTACCGTGGAATGTCCTCCTGAAAAGAAGACGAGGTACGGTTCTAGTATGTTGCGTGAAGAGGCTAAGTTATGGTGGGACGATAAAATTCAATTATATGGTGAAGAGCAATGTATGCGCTTGTCGTGGGAAGAGTTTAAAAGGGAATTCTTCAAAGAATACCGAACTCTTACCGACCTTAGTAGAATCCGGGACGAGTTACTCTCAAGTCTACCTTCTTGGCAAAGACTCGTTTTTGCCCGGAGTATGTTGGTGATGATCAAAAGTTGATGCAAGATTTCTATCGTACCATGAGCGATGAGTTGAAGGGTAAGATTAGTCTGGGAATGGCTAAGTCTTTTGATGAGTTATTTGAATTGGCTCAGGGTTTCGAACCGGAGGTTCCGAAAAGAAGCGATTTCTCTTTCTCTAAGAGGAAATTCGAAGGTTCGAGTCATTCGAACTTTTCCAACAAGAAAAACAAGAAGGGTTCCGAAAGTGTAAATAGCGTGAAGAAGGGTGGCTTCGGGAGTTGCTTCGGGAGTTTTATCCCTACTTGCTACAATTGTGGGGTACAGGGTCATTTGTCTCGAGATTGTACAAAGCCTTCTTTGACAAACAAGCTCACTTGCTTTAATTGCAACAAAGAAGGACACCGAAAGTCGGAGTGTCCCGAATTGAACACCGAACATGTTAAACGGCTAGAGAAGGCGGCGGGTACGGCCAGAGGACGAAATTACTTAATGACCAATGATGAGGCCAAGCAATCCAATGAAATTGTCTCAGGTACTTTCATGGTTAACTCTAATCTGGAAAGGATATTATTTGATAGCGGTGCAAGTTTGTCATTTGTGTCTCCTCGATTTGTGTCTAAGCTTAACAAACCGCTAGCTAAGTTAAGTCATCCAGTAGAGGTTGAAATAGCGGATGGTAAGACGGTGCTAGGGTTGATGTGTGTAATGATTGTAATGTTGTGTTTGGTACCAAAGCGTTTAAAATCGATCTTATCCCGATGACTTTGGGTGAATTTGATATTGTTTTGGGTATGGATTGGCTCGATTGTTATAGGGCCGATATTGCATGCCATGAAAAGTCTATTCGTGTAAAGACCCCAAGTGGGGGAGAGTTAATTATTCATGGCGAGAAACGAAGAAGACTTGTGCCATTATGCACTTATGCACGGGCACGTCATTTTCTTACTAGTGGTAGCATTGCTTTTCTTGCCCACGTGGTTGATACTCGTGAAGAGCCACCATCCATTCGTGAAATTTCGGTGGTTAATGAATTTGAAGACGTTTTTCTGGATGAATTACCGGGTGTTCCGGCGGAAAGACAAGTTGAATTTCGCATCAAGTTGGTTCCGGGGGCTACTCCCATTGCAAAAACTCCTTATCATTTAGCACCAACGGAAATACAAGAGTTGTTAAATCAAACCCAAGAGTTGCTTGAAAAGGGTTTTATTTGACCGAGTGCTTCGCCATGGGGTGCTCCGGTTTTATTCGTGAAGAAGAAGGATGGTAGTATGTGGATGTGTATCGATTATTGGGAGTAGAACAAAGTGACAATCAAGAATCGTTATCCGTTACCTCGGATTGACGATTTGTTTGACCAACTCCAAGGTGCGACGTATTTTTCTAAAATTGACTTACGGTCCAGCTATCATCAAATGCGGGTCCGTGAGAAAGATATTGAGAAAACGGCTTTTCGAACGCGATACGGGCATTTTGAGTTTTTAGTTATGCCTTTTGGTCTTACGAATGCACCGGCGGCATTCATGGATCTTATGAATCGAGTGTGCCAACTTATGTTGGACAAGTCGGTAATTGTGTTCATTGACGACATACTTGTTTATTCTAAGAGTATGAAGGAACATGAACTCCATTTGCATGAAGTGTTGAAGACATTGCGGAAGGAGAAGTTGTATGCTAAACTCTCCAAGTGTGAATTTTGGCTAAGGGAGGTTCAATTCCTTGGCCATATTGTAAACAAGGAAGGTATTCAAGTAGATCCGGGGAAGATAGAGACGGTAAAAAGTTGGGAACAACCAACTACACCTACGGAAATTCGAAGTTTTCTCGGATTGGCCGGTTATTATCGTCGGTTTATCCAGGACTTTTCTAAGATCGCTTCTCCGTTAACGAAGTTGACAAGAAAGAACGCGAGATTTAATTGGAAAAACAAGCAAGAAATTGCTTTTCAATTATTAAAAGAGAAGTTGTGTCAAGCTCCGGTGTTAGTATTGCCGGAAGGTGTAGAAGACATGACAGTTTATTGTGATGCATCTTTAAATGGGATCGGTTGTGTTCTAATGCAAAGAGGTAAGGTCATCGCTTATGGCTCTCGGCAATTAAAGGAACACGAAAAGAGATATCCGACTCATGATCTTGAATTGGCGACGGTGGTGCATGCGTTGAAAATTTGGCACCACTACTTGTACGGTGTCAAGTGTATGATTTGTTCGGATCATAAGAGTTTGAAACATCTTTTTGATCAACGAGACTTGAATTATCGTCAACGTAGGTGGATGGATGTGGTGAAAGATTATGATTGTGAAATACTTTATCATCCGGGTAAGGCAAATGTGGTCGCGGATGCATTAAGTCGAAAGAGTCAACATCCGGCGATACGAGTAGGATCGTTACGCATGATTATTACTAACGATTTTCTTGTAAAGCTCGGTGAGATTCAAATTGAGGCTTTTGTTAACAACAAACATGAAGAACGAATTATGGGGCAAACGGAGTCCATTACCTTAGGCCCGCATGGTTTGTTGTCCTTTCAAGGAAGAGTGTGGGTGCCTAGAATGGGAGATTTTCGACGAGTGCTACTTGATGAAGCACATAAGTCAAAGTATTCCATTCATCCGGGCGCGACAAAAATGTATTTTGATTTGAAGAAAGAGTATTGGTGGTCGGGCATGAAATTTGATGTGAAGACCCGTCCAAATCCATATGGACGAATACATCATTTATCGATTTCACAGTGTGGTACTGACCTC
This sequence comes from Rutidosis leptorrhynchoides, assembly GCF_046630445.1. Classification (NCBI taxonomy): domain Eukaryota; kingdom Viridiplantae; phylum Streptophyta; class Magnoliopsida; order Asterales; family Asteraceae; genus Rutidosis; species Rutidosis leptorrhynchoides. Next base: position 133,429,907 of record NC_092335.1, read on the forward strand.
TACATGATAAGTTTTGTAAACAATGCATTATTTTGAAAAGGCACACCATAATTGAATATCAAATTCCAAGGTTTTTAACGTTTGATGATTTCTAAATATAGACAATTACCGTAAATAATAGTTTATAATACTACATTCGTTGATAATGCAGTCAAAATAAGATACATGGTGATGACTTGTGAATGCAACGTTTTCTCGAATAAAGCATGTATGACTCCATGCACATAGCTTGTATCACATATAAGCAAACAACGGAAGACTTCTAAGAACCTGAGAATAAACTTGATAAAAAGTGTCAACACAAAGGTTGGTGAGTTCATAGTTTTAATGTTGCGCATAATCTGTATGTAAAGGTGGATCACAAGATTTCAGTTGTTTCATCCAGAAACGTTTATCAAAATATTCTACAAGATTGAGCACCATGGTAACTAAACTTTAACGTTATAATAAGTACCCCTGTTTTAACATACATGCAACCAACATGTACAATACACACAATCCAACGTGTATTGAAAGGACCCGTCCTATTCCATTTCGATGAATACATTACATTTGGTTACATCGCGAGGTACTTAACCTCTATATGATACATTTTTCATACATTGCATTCGTTTTGTTTTTTTTTTTAAAGACAAACTTCCATTCCATCGAAAGTTAACAGATATGCATATCCTTTCATAATATATCCAAACTGTGAATGACTTAATAATAATCTTGATGAACTCAACGACTCGAATGCAACGTCTTTTGAAATATGTCATGAATGACTCCAAGTAATATCTCTAAAGTGAGCAAATTCACATCGGGAGATTTCTTTCATACCTGAGAATAAACATACTTTAAAGTGTCAACCAAAAGGTTGGTGAGTTCATTAGTTTAACATAAATAATCATTTCCATCATTTTAATAGACCATAAGATTTTCATTTTCAGTTCTCATAAATATACGTCCCATGCATAGAGACAAAAATCATTCATATGGATTGAACACCTGGTAACCGACCTTAACAAGATGCATATAGAATATCCCCATCATTCCGGGACTCCCTTCGGACATGATAAATTCGAAGTACTAAAACATCTGGTACTTTGTATGGGGCTCGTTGGGCCCGATAGATCTATCTTTAGGATTCACGTCAATTAGGGTGTCTGTTCCCTAATTCTTAGATTACCACACTAAAAAGGGGCATATTCGGTTTAATAATTCAACCATATAATGTAGTTTTAAGTACTTGTGTCTATTTCGTAAAGCACTTAAAAAGCAGCGCATGTATTCTCAGTCCCAAAAATATATATTGCAAAAGAATTTAAAAAAAGAGTAATGAAACTCACCATAATGTATTTTGTAGTAAAAATACATATGACGATATTGAATAACAGAACAATGCAGGGTTGACCTCGGATTCACGAACCTATATCAAGTATATATATTAACACATATAATGGTAATCGAACAAATTTAGGTATTATTATTAATTGTGATTTTAGTAACTTGTATGTTTCCTTAATAACTAAATTAATTATATATATTTTATATACATTAAATAGATAATTAATATTTATTACACAAATATTAATATAGTTATGCTTTATGTTAATAATATATTTTTATATAGAAAATCTTTATTTGATATATTAATAATACTAATAATCATAATGATAAAAATAATAATATTAGTGTTAGAAATAATAATAAAAATGATAATAAAAATAATAATGATAAAAATAATGATAATTCTAATAATAATAATAATAATGATAGTTTTTAATAAAAATGATAATTTTAATGATAATACTAATAATAATTTAAATGATGATTTTAATAAACAGGTTATTCTTAATATTAATAATAATCTTAATAAAAATGATAATTTTATTTAATCACGACTTAATTGTATTTATATTCATTTTTACTCATAAACGTACTTTTAATTATACTTTGCGGTAGTAATTAACTTAACTATATTCATGATCACAACCTTAGTCGTTTTTATCTTAACATTCGTAATCTTAATTATATTAGTATTAATGATATTAATAATATAATAATTATGATATCAAGATTGGTATTAGTATAATAATAATAATAATAATAATAATAATAATAATAATAATAATAATAATAATAATAATAATAATAATAACAATAAAAATAAGAATAGTAATAAGAATAAGTTTACAACCTTTGAAGAGTGAGTTCCTAAAAAAAATAATGCCCTAGACCGGGCTCGAACCCAAGACCTCTCGTTTCACACCACACACCCAACCATTACTCTGTCTAAGTTTTTCTGATTTAGCTCACAGACCAATTATCTTAACCCGATTTTTTTTTTTCTGTTTTCTTGTTCTTAAACTAAAACCCAACTTATATGAATCCAATTACCAATTAATGGCCCAAGTACTTATACGGCCTAACAGAATAAACCTTAATGACCCAACAATCAATTTAATAAGCCCAACTGAAATAGGAAGTTAACGGCCCAAATTCACAATCTACATGTTTAGCCTATTTACTAAGGCCTGATCCAATAGCAGTTTGTTATTTAAAAAAAAAATTGCTGCAAGCTAGGATCGAACTCGCAACCTTCTGATAACCCATCATCACCCCAAACCTATCTGAACCAAATCCGCTTTTCTGTTTTAATTAGGATTTCAAACTATATAACCCATCCATCTGTCTATTCTTCTTCTTTTACAACTTTCATCATCATCAAATCATCATCTAACTAACTTTCATAAAATCATGCATGATATTCTTAACCCTCATTAACATTTTCGTGACTTATCATCATCATCACCTTAATTATCTTATTATTATCATAATCACTTTATCATCACATAAAATCACAACATCACATATTCAATTCAACCTTGATATTGTTATCATCCGTATATCATCAAAATTTTATCACAGTTATTTCCATTGTTATACTCGTACCTTCATCACCTTCGTTGAGGTAGTAGCAGCTCGTGTGTAGCTGTAATCAGGAGGATCGAAATAGAAGAGAAAAAAAAAGAAGACAGTAACAGAAATCGCTTGCAGTGGCAGGGCTTTGGGCTTCGAATTAAACAGAAAACAAATGGGTTTGAAATGGCCCAATATCTTGATAGTTTTGATGTCCAACTACAGCCCATTTTATCAAAAGTCTGCTTTGATTAAAACAGGAATCCAGCCGTTGAAATCACAAGATGAACATATGGGGTTATTTTGTTTAGAATGTCGACCATAAAGAAAAGAAAAAGAGCACGTTCTATTAATTTAAAACAACAACAATATAACGTGGGGTTTTGGATTTTTATGGCTATTCGAATATAAGCAAGAACCGGTAATCAAACAATAGTAATTACAGGTTTTAACTTGGTTTGATGGTGATAAACTTGGTGGTTGTGTCAATTGATCGAAGACAGAAACAGAAAGGTAATGATTAGCAGCTGCAGTAAGTAAGCACGATGATGCTGGTCTTTTTGATCGAACGGAACAGAAACATAGGGATGAGAGAGAGAAAAAGGATGAGAGAGAGAAAAAGGAAGAGAGAGAGAGAGAGAGAGAGAGAGGTTCAAGGTCATTCTTGGTGATTTGTAGTGTTGTTGTGTGTAGCTCACGATAGGTGGTAGTGGAAATGCTAGTTCATATGTTCGAACTATGATTAAGAACGAGAGAGATATGGTAGTTTTGTTAGGGTTATTCAAATAGCAAGAACAAAGGTTCGAGTTACAGTTGCTAGCTGTGGTCGATGGTGATGATTTGTTAAAGAAGGTGATGTTTTACGGTGATGGAGGATAGTGGTGATCAAAGTTGATGGTGACGGAGGACGGTGGTTGCCGGTGATTATGTTGGCCATTGGTGATCAGTGAATTAAGAAAGAGGAAACAAGAATGATAGTGTTATGATTGATCAAGCTATCGGTATAGATATTTGTGTATAACTTACTTATATGTATATATATATATTACTTAATAATAATTAATAATATAATAATAATTATAATATATAATATAATAGAATATAAATTCTCAATCACAAATTTAGTATAGTAAATGTGATGAAAGAATTCAAAAAGCAAACAGTCCAGCCACCGGTATTGTTTTGGAATATTACTACCGACAGTTTATCCCGAAAGACTATATCGTGTCCATTGCTAAACAGTTACGGATAAATTTTATTCAGAAAAATCACATATTTTAAAATTAAGTCCATTTATTTATTTCAGTCATTACCTGTTTGAAACCTGATCAATAATGTTCGATAATTATTTATTTTCTGTTCCAATTAATATGTACGGAGTACTAATATTTAAACTAGAAAGGTAAAAATATTTTTGTTAAACCTAAAATCTTCGTAATTAATTTACAGTCAAACTTTTATCTCAACCCTTCATGAACATGTACTATATCTATATTAAAACTAACAAAACATCAACCGAGTGTTACTGACGTTTACTAATTAAGCTCGAAATCATTTATTTTTAATATATTCTCTTTCTATATATGAACAATTTTAAATAGCATGTTTAACTACAAAAATAAATATATTATATATTCTTAAACAATTAGATTTAATATAATTTATATATTTACAAGTAATATTTATACACATAATTATATATATATATATATTTATAATAATAGTTTTCATTACATTGCATATTATTTTACGTATTTATTTCCAACAATTTAATCATACAATAGTTCCAATAATATTTCAAATTATAATATATTTATATATGCATCTATTTACAAATAGTTGTTCGTGAATCGTCGGGAACAGTCGAAGGTCAATTGAATATATGAAACTAGTTCACAACTTTTGAGACTCAACATTTACAGACTTTGCTTATCGTATCGAAACCATATAAAGTTTAAGTTTAAATTTGGTCGAAAATTTCCGGGTCGTCACAGTACCTACCCGTTAAAGAAATTTCATCCCGAAATTTGAGTGTGGTCGTCATGGCTAACAATAAGAATGTTTTCCTGACGAATATGAGCTGATAAATAGAGTTTTATTAATGTTGAGTAATATGGATAGGATAATTCGATTACTCGAAGAGTACGAATGAAGCTATCACTAAATAGTGAAAAGAGAAAGATAAGTTTCATCATAATTTCTGACTTGTCATGGTTGAATTCTGGAATTCAAGGGATTTCAAAGAAAACCTCCGTTATCTCTATAAGATTTGATTCATCAGTGATTAAGATCTCTTTAATTAAATGCAGTCATCTACCTCGATTGCTCTGTCTGATATTTCCATTATAAATGAAACTCTTCGGTTCCATTATTCTCACCATTCCTATCCTTTCCTTCTTAGTTCATACATCCAAAAGATTGTGAAAATGCTTAATCCAGTTCTAATCCTTGATATTTTCCTAGTTAACATTTCTGTCATCTTTCTTTTCAATCTTCCACCAGGAAAAATCTGGTTACTTTTACTATTACCTTGGGGTGATACTATTCTTCATTATACCGTGTCTTTATTTTGCTATTCGTATTATTATTCACGGTTTGTAACCTCTGGGTTGTTATTGGACTTTATATTTTCTCTTATATTTTGGAGCTCTTTGCCTTTTTATTCTCCTCTCGACCTCTAGTAAAGCGAGTAATGGTCCAGAATTCGTAAGTTTGGAGTTTCAAATGATCTTAATGTTCTAAACAGGAAAGAACGTAATAGCACGATTTGATTTGTCAAATTACCAGAATCACTGAGAATAGAACTATCAAGAATATACTTTCTTGATATGTTCAGAAGTTAAGCAGAATGAAAGAGTTATGTAATATGGCACATGATAATGTTATGATCTGTGAATCATCACGTTCCATTAGAAACTCAACATGACTTACTGTAATATAATCACGTTGATCAAGTGTCATTATATTATACTAACTCATGCATCAATTTCCAACACTACTTCAAAAACATTCATAGTTTAAACTCGAAAGTTTACAGAATATAGAAACTAACAGTTTCTTATATGATGTAATACTAATATCGTGAAGAGATTAATGATTTCAGATAAGAATAGTTATGAAAATATCTTCAGAAATATGAAGGATATTTATAATGAAGGATACGATAATATCTTATAATTCTACAAATCAAAATGTGATGAAAAAAATTCATTCACAATGATTTAGAACAATTACGGAACAATGTATTTGCTAAATATTTCATCAGAAACAGAATCATCAGGATTCTTTATGTACAAGTTTAGTCCTTGTGATCTGTCGGAGAGATTTAAGCCAAGGAGCAACGAGGTTGCTGGTACATCTGCTGGTAATATGGTGGAATATAAAAGGTTCTCTGGTAACAATAAAAGAGCACACATATATATTAAGGTTATAATAAGGTTGTCTTGAACGAAAAGTCGAAGTTGATTTGCTGGAGCTGTGACAAAATTGGCTAATTTGAAAAAGATTTACAATGTTATTTTTGGTAATAACAATGTCTAAAGAGCTAGCACAGATATGTGTTAAACGTTTACTCAGTTTCTGAGATTTTTCGGGTACATAACTATATGCATCAATCTTTTCTTCCGTAGATGAAGTGCGGTTGGTTCATCCTCTCGATTGAGGTGTTTTCAAGAATCATGAAAGTATGAACGCAGATTGTAATTGTCAAGATACAAGTGAGGTTTGGGATGAAATCAAGTGGCAAACTTGAAGAATTGTTCAGTTTTATATGTTATAATCAATATTTTAATTCATTTTAATTGTCCAATGTTATTAGTCCACAGTCGATAGTCCACGGTTAACAGTCCAATAATTCATATATAGTTTAATATATAATATTCGAATTAATTAATACGTATCGTGACCCGTGTACATGTCTAAGACTCGATCACAACTCAAAGTATATATATTATTGTAGAATCAACCTCAACCCTGTATAGCTAAATCCAGCATTACTGCATATAGAGTGTCTATGGTTATTCCAAATAATATATATAGATGCGTCGATATGATATGTCAAAACCTTGTATACGTATCCCGATATTTAAATGCGTAAATACAACAACAACAACAACAACAACAACAACAAAACCCAATACCACATGAGTGGTGTATGGGGGAGGTGAGATGTAGACAATCATTCCTCTATCCGAGAATAAAGACAAGTCATTTCTCCACCCAGAGTAAATAACGATAAATAAAGTGCGTAAATAACGATAAATAAAGTGTGTAACATAAATAACAGAAATTAAATGACGATAAATAAAATTTGCGACAATTAAAATTGCGATAAATTAAATTGCGATAAATAAAATGTAATCAGTTAGCTAGGAATAGTTAGCTAGGAACAGTTATCGTGGATTCTTAACAAAATTTCTCATAGTTAATTTGTTTGTTTCTAACAAATTTTATTTTGTCCAACGTTTTCTTCATTATGCCACTTGTTGGATTCTGATAGGTCAAAATCCAAATATGAAATTGAATAAAAATGGTTATTCTGTGGTGAACGGAGTCGTATATCTGTGGATGTGAGTAGGATAGTAAATGACTGTTGAATCAGATTCGAAGAATGTACAATGTATCTTATTAATGTGAAATCTAAATATTCCTTGGGTATTACCTACCCGTTAAAATATTTTACCCATTAACTGTTTGTACAAAAGAATTTTTAAATTACAATCTTTATGAAAATATACTTGCATATCTATTTTCTTCATATGTAATCGTGTATTTAATGAGTTAATATGATATTAAACTCCTCTGATTTACAGTTAGAACTAGAGTACATAATCTCTAAAACATTAGAGATTACATAATCATCATGTCGAACGAAGATAAATGATGTAGAACGATACGTAGAACAAAGATCATGCTCGACGTACAGATGGTGATATTGAGGCATGTGTTATCGGTGGTACTGGTACTGTTGGTGCTGGTGAAGCTGCTGGTGCTTGTAACCTCTGCACCATATTCTCCAAAGCCACTACTCGAGTTCGGAGCTCGTTGACTTCTCCGATTACTCCGGGATGATTGTCGGTTCGGACGAGCGGATGAATAAGGTTTAGAATTTTGGATAGAATATAATCATGAAGAGTTACCCTGGAAATGAGAGAGAATGGTATTTCAGACAGCTTCACCGGTAAGTGTTTCAGGTTCTCTGTCAAGAGGTGGATTCGATTGGTGGAAGGGAATTTCCTTCTTCTCGTTTCCGTTGATTAAGTCGACTACGAACCCATCAGATGGATTGGGGATGGCTGATTGGTTAATTCATTCTGGTGACGCTGCTTTCGGAGCTTAGGTGAACATCCATGTCGGAATAGCTGTCGAAATTCGAGGGACTTGAACCAGTGGCGAGTTCCATTTCGTACGATTGAGTAAAGGGTTTTTCAAAATAAAATGATTTTCGGATATCGGATGATATTCTAATTACATAGAATACCTATACATAGTACAAAAGATCCCGTAGATTACGTAGGGAATTACAGGAACGTGTCAGATAAAGTCTATAGTAACAGATACGCTAAGATATGAATTTTGTCTATACACTATTCATGCAATCAATGCAATAAGATGTGTCTAGACTAAGAATGATAAGCAGGTAATTTCCTAAGGATGATAAGCAGATGTTTTTCGACTAGAAACGTTAAGCAAAACTTTTGACATGCAGACACGGTCGAAGTCCAGACTCACTAATGCATCTAAGCAACTATCAGTTAGACACACTAATGCAAGACCTAGTTCGCTAAGACCACCGCTCTGATACAAACTGAAAGGACCCGTCCTAATCCATTTGAACGAATACATTATATTTGGTTACATCGCGAGGTACTTGACCTCTATATGATACATTTTACATACATTGCATTCGTTTTTTTTTTTTATAAAAAGACAAACTTCCATTCCATCGAAAGTTGATAGATATGCATATCCTTTCATAATATATCCAAACTATGAATGACTTAATAATAATCTTGATGAACTCAACGACTCGAATGCAACGTCTTTTGAAATATGTCATGAATGACTCCAAGTAATATCTCTTGTAACAACCCAAACCAACCCGCGAACAAACCACGTGAAAATACAAAAAAAAAAAATTTTTTTTTTGCTGGAACAGCATATGGCGCGGCGCGCCAAACCTGACTGTCCGGAAAGTCTTTAAATGCGAAAATGTTTGACCACTTCCCGACGTATTTAGACAAAACGCTTTTAACCATACATTAATATATGTAGAACTAACACGTTCCATTAATAAAATTAGTCTCACGAAGACCGGGCCCACATCGGCCGTTTTACGACTTTCGTACGAAAATACAAGTTTTCAACCACATGATTTGTAATACAAAATAAAGCCGAGCATGGCGATTGGGGATACGCTACCCAATCCTAATAAATCCAAAAGCAAGCCTTCTACGTAAACTATGTAAGTCCTCTAATCCTCGCGCTTACCCGAGCCACCATCCGCATGCAATCTATAAAAAGAGTCAACAACGAGAGGGTAAGCTAACGCTTAGTGAATGATAATATACTACATACATATATATGTATAAAATGGACACGCCACACAAATATCAAATACCGCATACCGAGGCATCCATATAAGGCACTACACTAAGCATACCGTACGATCTCTAAGCAACGAGCTAAAGATACAACAACAATATAAGTTCACCAACGACGATGTGAACAACGCCAAATAGCTACACCCGGAGGGTTAGCTACAACACAACAATACATTAATATATAACAATATAAACGAACAAGGTTAACACCTTAACCCGATACCGAGAACCAAATATCACAATGAAGATTGGCCGAACTACACGAGCCTTAGTAATTCGAAACCACACGAGATTACTATCTTCACAACATCGAGGTTGGCCGAACTACACGAGCCTTAGTAATCCGAAACCACACGAGATTACTACCTCAATAAGATGACCGAACTACACGAGTCACCATGAATCCGAACTACACGAGATTCATTTTTGATAAGATGACCGAACTACACGCGTCATCGTGAATCCGAACTACACGCGATTCACTTCTCTAACTCAAAACCCTTCGCCATTGGGGTTATATCATCCACATCACAACCACGTGTGATAGTGTACACACAAAATGTGTACCTCGCCAAAGGTGGTCAACCAAAACGCACAACCGTGCCAATTGGATCTAAACGCAAGTCTATCAAATCCATCTATATGTGAAGTGAGCTCTATAGCCGAGAATCACTTCACCCTACCCGCACCCATCCTACACATACATATGCACATAGGATATTATCACTCACCTTGAAGTCTTGAAGAATGCTTCCAAGTAAACCGCAACTAGCCAATGGAAAATACCTATTCCATTATCACAATTACAACAATACACTTAGAGTGGATTCACAAATCAACCCAATTCGACACTTAGTGCAAATTTGACCCAAATGCACTTCCAAGCACAAACCGTGCCCAAAACTAACCAATAATCACTAACACAAGTGAGAATGGTCCTAATACGCCAATTAAACCCGAACTCGAGTGTTAAACACGTGTCATACCCATTTTGACACTTAAACCCTAATTTTGACCCATTAAGTCAAAATCTCACCATTTACAAGTTTTGACACCAAAACACATTTAACTTGGTTTAATACTTCAACTTAATCCATTTTAAGTTTATAAACCTCATTAAATCGCCAAATGGGTCATAATCACCACCAAACCCTAATTTAACCCAAAGTCACAATTAGTCAACCAAATAACCTTAAATGGGTTTCAATACTTCCATAATCACTAACTTAAGTGATTAAACTCAATTTCAAGTCCTAAACATGGCCAATTAGTTCTCCAACCCAAAATCCACCAACAATTAACAATAAACCCAATTACTAGCATCACTAAACCCATTTCATCATCTAAAAGGGTTTTTCATCAAACTAACTCAAACCCTAACTTGAATATCAAATCAAATAGATGAAATTCGGAGTTTGAGCTTACCAATACCACCACAACGTAGCTAGGAACGAAAGGAACAACTTTAGAACTCGAGCTTTTGATCAATTCAGCCTCCTTCTTCACCAAAACCCTAAATCTCTCTCTAGAATCTCTCTCTCTCTCTCTCTAGATAGTTGGGAGTGATGAATGGATGTGAAAATGATCCAAAACTGATCCAAACCAGCTAATATGGCTCACAAATCCGGCCCCAAGTGAAATTACCCAAATACCCTTCATTAAAACCAATTAAAACAAAGGATTCTGTCAGCGCCAAATGGCGCGGCGCGCCCCAAACCCGCGCGGCGCGCGATCCTACTGAAACAGTTTCTTTTGCATTTCAATTTATATACAATAAAACCCACACCCTTGAACACCATAATACACAAGTAAGTAAGATAATTATTCGGGTCTTACAACTCTCCCCCACTTAAACTCGATCACGTCCTCGTGATCCTCGTCACTTAACCAAACGGACCACACTCCACGGTCCTCAAACATACGTCCCAATCCGACTTTCCTAGGCAACTCTTCCCAATGAATCACCTCTAACAACCAAAATCGTCACACGCGATTTAACAAATCACAATCCGAGCACTAAAACCATGCTCAATCCCTCACATCGGGAAACTCAATCAATCTCGAACCGAGATATCAACCCTCTAGCGTAACGTTACCAAGTACAATGCTAAAAGCAACCAAGTTTAAATCCTAAAGTCAACAATCCAAAACGATGAAGACCGAACCAAACGATCCCTTACGGATTACACCAATCACTAAACATCCTTTGTAGTGCGCCATACGACCAATACGCAACCACCGTAACATCTTAATCCAACGGCTAGAACCGATAGCGCCCAAAATGACTATGGAAACGCAAAACCCAAGGTGTACGAAATCAACCATCGTCACACCCGTAACAAACATGTGAGCGAAACACGGCTATCGCCTCACTAATCCCACAACATGGTCCTCACAACCCCACCATCGACGTATAAAACGACCGATAGTTTTCGCAACATGGTCCTTACGACCCTACCATTGGTGTATCAAACAACCAATAGATCACACGACACGAAGGCTGGCCGAAAACACACGCGCCCTAGTGAATCCGAACTACACGCGACTCACTACCTTCACCACAACAACAATCGGGAATGGCCGAACTACACGCGCCATAGTGAATCCGAACTACACGAGAGTCACTATCCCGGAGGAATGACCGAACTACACGAGTCAATTGTGAATCCGAACTACACGAGACTCACTCCTCAATACAATGACCGAAACCACACGAGTCATTTGTGAATCCGAACTACACGAGATTCACTTCCACAACATCGAGGTTGGCCGAACTACACGAGCCTTAGTAATCCGAAACCACACGAGATTACTACCTCAATAAGATGACCGAACTACACGAGTCACCATGAATCCGAACTACACGAGATTCATTTTTGATAAGATGACCGAACTACACGCGTCATCGTGAATCCGAAAACACACGCGATCCACAATCTCAACACAGGAATGGTACTCGCATTTCCCACCGGTACTCGCATTTCCCGATAGTGTTACACCATACCGACATAACACTACTCCCTTGATGAAGTCAGCGAACCCCGAAGGTCATGCTCCACCAATCACAACACCGGATGAAGTCAGCGGACCCGAAGATCATGCTTCACCGATATAACACCACGCTCATGATGAAGTCAGCGGACCCCGAAGGTCATGCTCCACCAATAACGTATTCCCATGATGAAGTCAGCGGACCCTAAAGATCATGCTTCATCAAACAACCATACCATAATCGAGCAAGAACCACCTATACCAAACATAGGTACCAAACAATAATTCTCCACAAGAGAACCCGACACACACCTCCCTTAACCGGAGGATTTCACCTTGCTCGCCAAACACGTCCATTATCCCTCAACGAGATTTACCACATTACCACCTTGGTGATAATTCAAATCCAAAATCATAAGTACAATTTATCTGAAATTGTACTCTACCACAAATCGACCCAACCAGGTCTCGACAACATTTTCCGGATCTACCAATAGCATCATCCGAAATCTCACACTAAAACTTCCTCGTGCGGGAGTGTAACTCCCCCACTTAGAACCACGTTCCATATCCACAACTTGTACAACCGTACAATGCTACCACAGGTAGACTTTACCAACAATTTGGGCTCACACGACCCATTACCACATCTTACTCCAACCTTGAGCACACGAAGGATTTTAACCAACCCTTAAACACTTTGTACGAAAAGTGTACCGCAACACAATCGGAGTCGAACACCACTCTAGTAGGTATAAAAGAGGCACCTAATGTCGCGTCACGTAGAATCCTTTACCAACATACATCGAGATCCAAAACACTCGATTTCTCGGGTTTCATCCCACCCGTCGAACCTCATGGTTCATCAACTTCAACACGAGAGCGAACATGCTCTAACTTCCGAACACCAAAACTCATTTCCATGGCTTGGTAGAGACATTTTCCAAATACTAAGGAATGCTTGGTTACGCCAAGTCTTACGCCCTTCGCCCGTCAATCAAACATCAACATAGGGTACTTCCATTAGGAACGTCACCCATAGCATAACATGCACAGCAAAGGCACGCAACTCAAACTCAAACGGAATTTAATAAATAATCAAAAGACATATTTATCAAAATTAAACGTACCTTAACGTCTCCTGGCCGCACCCGTCCCCGCTAACTTGGGACATTCTGACTTACGATGTCCTTCTTTTTGGCAATTGAAGCACACCATACCATCACCCTTTGGTACCGAACATTCCCAAGACTTGTAACCCCTCACGCCACAATTGTAACATCTAACCGCACTAGAATCCGACATACCCGTTCGCGTACCACCCGTGCTCACACTCGGACCCTTAGCCCTCTTACTCGGAGCACCATAAGAAATGACCCTTCGCTCACTTGAAGGTTCACCCTTTTTCGATCGTGAATACGACTCGAAACCTCTAGCCAAGTCGAATAATTCCGAAAACGATTTCGCTTGACCCCGGCTAATTTTACTTTTCAAGTCATCATTCAAGGTCCGATAGAAATCCCCCATCAACAAACGATCATTCCCCAAATACTCCGGACAAAAACGAGCCTTCGCCATAAAGGTCGTCTTGAGAGTACTCAAATCCATAGATCCTTGTCGCAAATTTCGCAACTCATTACGCAATTCCCACAAATCGGCTGAAGTCCGGAACTCCTCGAAGAATTCCTCCTTAAAGTCGTCCCACGATAAAGCCATAAACGTCTTGCCACCGACAAGATCAATCTTACCATCCAACCAATCCCTTGCCCTACCCCGCAACAAACTCGTAGCGAGTCTCGTCTTTCTCTCAGGAGGGCAATCAATAGTACGGAAACACCCTTCGACGTCCGAAATCCAAGTTGTGCTTATCAAAGGATCCAGTTTCCCGTCATACATCGGGGGTTTAGTCCTCATGAAGTTCTTAAGATAACGCTCCATTTCACTACTACCCCGAAATTCGGAATACCTCCTATCCATTCTTTCTTCCAACGCACCCATTTGCTCCGCAATGGCGGCCGCAACTCTAGTATTAAACTCCTCGTCATTCGTCTCGATCTCGTTTCGCGTCGCCATTCTAAAGAATGCAAAACGATTAGTCCATGAACGTATAAAACCATACGTACCACACCGCCTCATCTTGCTAAACACTCGTCGTACATCACTTGTTAGACACGATTTGCACCCGTAATAAGGTTTGCAAGTCCTTATTACGCACACACGTCGTCTCAACTCGTTAGTACAATGACCGCCTCGCTCGATGATATAACCAACACAACCAAAATTCTACGCGGTACAAACACACGCGAGAATTATTATCACAACACAACAACATATTAATAATATCCGCATTACTAATATAAACGTTAGTCAACCTATAGCCAAGGCACTAACCAAACCCATTCCGACCCGTAATCCTACAAGTCCCGCAACAATTAAGCACACACACAAGTCTAAGTCTAGGCACCTATCTCAAGTCACCTAAATCCCTTAGACCATGCTCTGATACCACTTGTAACAACCCAAACCAACCCGCGAACAAACCACGTGAAAATACAAAAAAAAAAAAAATTTTTTTTTTGCTGGAACAGCATATGGCGCGGCGCGCCAAACCTGACTGTCCGGAAAGTCTTTAAATGCGAAAATGTTTGACCACTTCCCGACGTATTTAGACAAAACGCTTTTAACCATACATTAATATATGTAGAACTAACACGTTCCATTAATAAAATTAGTCTTACGAAGACCGGGCCCACATCGGCCGTTTTACGACTTTCGTACGAAAATACAAGTTTTCAACCACATGATTTGTAATACAAAATAAAGCCGAGCATGGCGATTGGGGATACGCTACCCAATCCTAATAAATACAAAAGCAAGCCTTCTACGCAAACTATGCAAGTCCTCTAATCCTCGCGCTTACCCGAGCCACCATCCGCATGCAATCTATAAAAAGAGTCAACAACGAGAGGGTAAGCTAACGCTTAGTGAATGATAATATACTACATACATATATATGTATAAAATGGACACGCCACACAAATATCAAATACTGCATACCGAGGCATCCATATAAGGCACTACACTAAGCATACCGTACGATCTCTAAGCAACGAGCTAAAGATACAACAACAATATAAGTTCACCAACGACGATGTGAACAACACCAAATAGCTACACCCGGAGGGTTAGCTACAACACAACAATACATTAATATATAACAATATAAACGAACAAGGTTAACACCTTAACCCGATACCGAGAACCAAATATCACAATGAAGATTGGCCGAACTACACGAGCCTTAGTAATCCGAAACCACACGAGATTACTATCTTCACAACATCGAGGTTGGCCTAACTTCACGAGCCTTAGTAATCCGAAACCACACGAGATTACTACCTCAATAAGATGACCGAACTACATGAGTCACCATGAATCCAAACTACACGAGATTCATTTTTGATAAGATGACCGAACTACACGCGTCATCGTGAATCCGAACTACACGCGATTCACTTCTCCAACTCAAAACCCTTCGCCATTGGGGTTATATCATCCACATCACAACCACGTGTGATAGTGTACACACAAAACGTGTACCTCGCCAAAGGTGGTCAACCAAAACGCACAACCGTGCCAATTGGATCTAAACGCAAGTCTATCAAATCCATCTATATGTGAAATGAGCTCTATAGCAGAGAATCACTTCACCCGACCCGCACCCATCCTACACATACATATGCACATAGGATATTATCACTCACCTTGAAGTCTTGAAGAATACTTCCAAGTAAACCGCAACTCGCCAATGGAAAATACCTATTCCATTATCACAATTACAACAATACACTTAGAGTGGATTCACAAATCAACCCAATTCGACACTTAGTGCAAATTTGACCCAAATGCACTTCCAAGCACAAACCGTGCCCAAAACTAACCAATAATCACTAACACAAGTGAGAATGGTCTTAATACGCCAATTAAACCTGAACTCGAGTGTTAAACACGTGTCATACCCATTTTGACACTTAAACCCTAATTTTGACCCATTAAGTCAAAATCTCACCATTTACAAGTTTTGACACCAAAACACATTTAACTTGGTTTAATACTTCAACTTAATCCATTTTAAGTTTATAAACCTCATTAAATCGCCAAATGGGTCATAATCACCACCAAACCCTAATTTGACCCAAAGTCACAATTAGTCAACCAAATAACCTTAAATGGGTTTCAATACTTCCATAATCACTAACTTAAGTGATTAAACTCAATTTCAAGTCCTAAACATGGCCAATTAGTTCTCCAACCCAAAATCCACCAACAATTAATAATAAACCCAATTACTAGCATCACTAAACCCATTTCATCATCTAAAAGGGTTTTTCATCAAACTAACTCAAACCCTAACTTGAATATCAAATCAAATAGATGAAATTCGGAGTTTGAGCTTACTAATACCACCACAACGTAGCTAGGAACGAAAGGAACAACTTTAGAACTCGAGCTTTTGATCAATTCGGCCTCCTTCTTCACCAAAACTCTAAATCTCTCTCTAGAATCTCTCTCTCTCTCTAGATAGTTGGGAGTGATGAATGGATGTGAAAATGATCCAAAACTGATCCAAACCAGCTAATATGGCTCACAAATCCGGCCCCAAGTGAAATTACCCAAATACCCTTCATTAAAACCAATTAAAACAAAGGATTCTGTCAGTGCCAAATGGCGCGGCGCGCCCCAAACCCGCGCGGCGCGCGATCCTACTGAAACAGTTTCTTTTGCATTTCAATTTATATACAATAAAACCCACACCCTTGAACACCATAATACACAAGTAAGTAAGATAATTATTCGGGTCTTACATCTCTAAAGTGAGCAAATGCACAGCGGAAGATTTTTTTCATACCTGAGAATAAACATGCTTTAAAGTGTCAACTAAAAGGTTGGTGAGTTCATTAGTTTAACATAAATAATCATTTCCATCATTTTAATAGACCACAAGATTTTCATTTTCAGTTCTCATAAATATACGTCCCATGCATAGAGACAAAAATCATTCATATGGATTGAACACCTGATAACCGACCTTAACAAGATGCATATAGAATATCCCCATCATTCCGGGACTCCCTTAGGACATGATAAATTCGAAGTACTAAAGCATCCGGTACTTTGGATGGGGCTCGTTGGCCCGATAGATCTATCTTTAGGATTCGCGTCAATTAGGGTGTGTGTTCCCTAATTCTTAGATTACCAGACTAAAAAGGGGTATATTCGGTTTAATAATTCAACCATAGAATGTAGTTTTAAGTACTTGTGTCTATTTTGTAAAGCAGTCATAAAAGCAGCGCACGTATTCTCAGTCCCAAAAATATATATTGCAAAAGAATTTAAAAAGGGAGTAATGAAACTCACCATAATGTATTTTGTAGTAAAAATACATATGACGATATTGAATAACAGAACAATGCAGGGTTGACCTCGGATTCACGAACCTATATCAAGTATATATATTAACACATATAATGGTAATCGAACAAATTTAGGTATTATTATTAATTGTGATTTTAGTAACTTGTATGTTTCATTAATAACTAAATTAATTATATATATATTTTATATACATTAAATAGATAATTAATATTTATTACAAAAATATTAATATAGTTATGCTTTATGTTAATAATATATTTTTATATAGAAAATCTTTATTTGATATATTAATAATACTAATAATCATAATGATAAAAATAATAATATTAGTGTTAGAAATAATAATAAAAATGATAATAAAAATAATAATGATAAAAATAATGATAATTCTAATAATAATAATAATAATGATAGTTTTTAATAAAAATGATAATTTTAATGATAATACTAATAGTAATTTAAATGATGATTTTAATAAATAGGTTATTCTTAATATTAATAATAATCTTAATAAAAATGATAATTTTATTTAATCACGACTTAATTGTATTTATATTCATTTTTACTCATAAACGTACTTTTAATTATACTTTTCGGTAGTAATTAACTTAACTATATTCATGATCACAACCTTAGTCGTTTTTATCTTAACATTCGTAATCTTAATTATATTAGTATAAATGATATTAATAATATAATAATTATGATATCAAGATTGGTATTAGTATAATAATAAAAATAATAATAATAATAATATTAATAATAATAATAATAATAATAATAACAATAATAATAATAACAATAAAAATAAGAATAGTAATAAGAATAAGTTTACAACCTTTGAAGAGTGAGTTCCTAAAAGAAATAATGCCCTAGACCGGGCTCGAACCCAAGACCTCTCGTTCCACACCAACACACCCAACCATTACTCTGTCCATGTTTTTCTGATTTAGCTCACAGACCAATTATCTTAACCCGAATTTTTTTTTGTTTTCTTGTTCTTAAACTAAAACCCAACTTATATGAATCCAATTACCAATTAATGGCCCAAGTACTTATACGGCCTAACAAAATAAACCTTAACGACCTAACAATCAATTTAATAAGCCCAACTGAAATAGGAAGTTAACGGCCCAAAGTCACAATCTACATGTTTAGCCTATTTACTAAAGCCTGATCCAATAGCAGTTTGTTATTTAAAAAAAAATTTGCTGCAAGCTAGGATCGAACTCGCAACCTTCTGATAACCTATCATCACCCCAAACCTATCTGAACCAAATCCGATTTTCTGTTTTAATTAGGATTTCAAACTATATAACCCATCCATCTGTCTATTCTTCTTCTTTTACAACTTTCATCATCATCAAATCATCATCTAACTAACTTTCATAAAATCATGCATGATATTCTTAACCCTCATTAACATTTTCGTGACTTATCATCATCATCATCATCATCTTAATTATCTTATTATTATCATAATCACTTTATCATCACATAAAATCACAACATCACATATTCAATTCAACCTTGATATTGTTATCATCCGTATATCATCAAAATTTTATCACAGTCATTTCCATTGTTATACTCGTACCTTCATCACCTTCGTTGAGGCAGTAGCAGCTCGTGTGTAGCTGTAATCAGGAGGATCGAAACAGAAGAGAAAAAAAAAGAAGACAGTAACAGAAATCGCTTGCAGTGGCAGGGCTTTGGGCTTCGAATTAAACAGAAAACAAATGGGTTTGAAATGGCCCAATATCTTGATAGTTTTGAAGTCCAACTACAACCCATTTTATCAAAAGTCTGCTTTGATTAAAACAGGAATCCAGCCGTTGAAATCACAAGATGAACATATGGGGTTATTTTGTTTAGAATGTCGACCATAAAGAAAAGAAAAAGAGCACGTTCTATTAATTTAAAACAACAACAATATAACGTGGGGTTTTGGATTTTTATGGCTATTCGAATATAAGCAAGAACCGGTAATCAAACAATAGTAATTATAGGTTTTAACTTGGTTTGATGGTGATAAACTTGGTGGTTGTGTCAATTGATCGAAGACAGAAACAGAAAGGTAATGATTAGCAGCTGCAGCAAGTAAGCACGATGATGCTGGTCTTTTTGATCGACCGGAACAGAAACATAGGGATGAGAGAGAGAAAAAGGATGAGAGAGAGAGAGAGAGGTAATTCTTGGTGATTTGTAGTGTTGTTGTGTGGAGCTCACAATAGGTGGTAGTGGAAATGCTAGTTCATATGTTCGAACTATGATTAAGAACGAGAGAGATATGGTAGTTTTGTTTGGGTTATTCGAATAGCAGGAACAAAGGTTCGAGTTACAGTTTCTAGGTGTGGTCGATGGTGATGATTTGTTAAAGAAGGTGATGTTTTACGGTGATGGAGGATAGTGGTGATCAAAGTTGATGGTGAAGGAGGACGGTGGTTGCCGGTGATTATGTTGGCCGTTGGTGATCAGTGAATTAAGAAGGAGGAAACAAGAATGATAGTGTTATGATTGATCAAGCTATCGGTATAGATATATGTGTATAACTTACTTATATGTATATATATATTACTTAATAATAATTAATAATATAATAATAATTATAATATATAATATAATAGAATATAAATTCTCAATCACAAATTTAGTATAGTTAATGTGGTGAAAGAATTCAAAAAGCAAACAGTCCAGCCACCGGTATTGTTTTTGGAATATTACTACCGACAGTTTATCCCGAAAGACTATATCGTGTCCATTGCTAAACAGTTACGGATAAATTTAATTCAGAAAAATCACATATTTTAAAATTAAGTCCATTTATTTATTTCAGTCATTACCTGTTTGAAACATGATCAATAATGTTCGATAATTATTTATTTTCTGTTCCAATTAATATGTACAGAGTACTAATATTTAAACTAGAAAGGTAAAAATGTTTTTGTTAAACCTAAAATCTTCGTAATTAATTTACAGTCAAACTTTTATCTCAACCCTTCATGAACATGTACTATATCTATATTAAAACTAACAAAACGTCATCCGGGTGTTACTGACGTTTACTAATTAAGCTCGAAATCATTTATTTTTAATATATTCTCTTTCTATGTATAAACAGTTTTAAATAGCATGTTAAACTTCAAAATAAATATATTATATATTCTTAAACAATTAGATTTAATATAATTTATATATTTACAAGTAATATTTATATACATAATTATATATATATTTTTATATTTATAATAATAGTTTTCATTACATTGCATATTATTTTACGTATTTATTTCTAACAATTTAATCATACAATAGTTCCAATAATATTTCAAATTATAATATATTTATATATGTATCTATTTACAAATAGTTGTTCGTGAATCGTCGGGAACAGTCGAAGGTCAATTGAATATATGAAACTAGTTCACAACTTTTGAGACTTAACATTTACAGACTTTGCTTATCGTATCGAAACCATATAAAGTTTAAGTTTAAATTTGGTCAAAAATTTTCGGGTCGTCACATGTATTAACCTCAAATAGCATACGTCTGTTTTATAGTTCAGGCTAGGGTTTCTATACCTGGAACGGACGGGGATGTCAAGCCCTATGGATCCATATACAACTATTCGCGCCCACTAGTTCTTATAATCGGCTGTTACTAGTTACCAAAGCTAAGGGATTTTTGGTTCAAACTCAGTGAAGAAGTAAGTATGTACTTGTATCCATTGCGTTTAAAATAAAGTGTATGTATTCTCAGCCCAAAAATATAGATTGCAAAAGAAATTAAAAAGGGAGCATATGAAACTCACCTTAGCAGCACATGAGGTCATTCACCGAAATGGGACCGAAACTCGGAATGCAAAATAACCATAGATCTCAATCTAGAGAACATATGTTGGTCAATACATGTCTAACAAACTAGGTCAGGTCATAGTGTATCACAAATCCTAATCCTCAAGACCGACATGCAAAAGTTAACAAAATTCATCTCAAAAAGTCAAGTTTGACATTTGTTTAACAAAACGAGACGTGTCTTATATACGAATTCATTTACTCGACTAGTAGTATTCAAAAATCCAATTTATTAATATTATAAACAAGTTGTTTAAATATTAATTGTAGATTCAAAAGCAATTTCAACTAATGTCAATCATAATTCAGTTGACCATAACTTTTAATTCGTTCACCGAAATTACGTGATTTCTAAATGAAAAGTTATTAATTTTTCGATAGCTTTCCAACGACATGCATATCATATACTTTATATCAGTAGCATATGTATCAAATTCGTGATTCATCATAAACTATCTAACGACAAAATTAAAGCATACAAGCATGCATAAACATATATACTCGAGCACTAGACATGGATACACTATTAATATATAAAAGATAAGATATGAATGCTCACGTATCAATATTGTGATTCAATATTGCAGAAAAGTACGTAGAAGCAACAGAAATGATAAACGCTAAATTGACCTTTGACTCATGATCATAACCCCCAAGCAATACCCATAACCTCCATAGCTATAACCCATAATTTCCTTAGCTCTATCCCGCTCGAAAAGCTTGTTTTGAAAACGTTTGGGCATAACCTCGTCGTAATATTTTATGTATAATAATACTAATAATAATACTCCTTACTATAAGATTAATAATAATATTAATCTTAATTATAATAATAATAATAATAATAATAATAATAATAATAATAATAATAATAATAATAATAATAATAATAATAATAATAATAATAATAATAATAATAATAATAATAATAATAATTTTAATATATATGTATATAGAGCAGAGAGATATGAAATTGTGTAAAAAAAACTCGAGCAGAAACTGGCTTTTTATAGGCATATTTTTAGAATCTGATGCTCATGCGAGTGCACGGGGTTTTAGTGCATTTCACATGCACTCGCATGGCTCATGCAAGTGCATGGGGTTTTAGTACATTTCTCATGCACTCGCATGGCCAGCTGGTCCAGCTCATTTTATTTTATTTACTTGCTTGTAGACATATTATTATATATATAATATATATATATATATATATATATAATATATATTAATTATATATATATTATATTATATTCATATGCATAGTTGACTTGTAATTTTAGGTCCGTTGACTCGCGCGTTGATGCTCGGTTTATGTCTCGGCTCTGGATTTTCGAACGTTACTTCGTACGTTCTAAAACTTAAATCGATATAACTCATTTATGTACCAACGTTTATTTTAACTTCTCAAACGTTCTAATTAACTTATAGAAATATTAATCGAATTAATAAATGAATGCCACTATCGTTTACAAAATACATGTATGTATATATATATATATATATATATATATATATATATATATATATATATATATATATATATATATATTATATGCACATCTATTTTACATATAATTGTTCATGAATCGTTGGGAATAGTCGAAAGGTAATTGAATACATTAACATAGTTCCAAAATTTTTGAGACTCAACATTACAGACTTTGCTTATCATGTCGGAAACATATAAAGATTAAGTTTAAATTTGGTCAGAAATTTTCGGGTCGTCACAGTACCTACCCGTTAAAGAAATTTCGTCCCGAAATTTGATTGGGATCGTCATGGCTGACAATAGGTATGTTTTCATGACACATACGAGCTGATAATTGGAGTTTTATCATCATTGAGTAATATTGATAAAACAATTTGATTTTGTGAAGAGTACGAGTGAAGTTATCACAAAAGAGTGAAATGAGAAATAAAGATTTGTCTTAACTCTTGACGTGGTCACGGTTGATTTCCAAAATTCACGAAAATTAAAGAAAAATCTTCGAAATCTAAATAAGATTTGATTTTTCGGTAATTAAGGAAATTAGGATTTTCTCTGATTCAATGCATAAGCTGTTTTGCTTGCTATGTCGGATATTTCGCTATAAATCGACCTCTTACGTTCCATTATTTTCACCACTTCTTTACTTTCTTTTTCAATTCATACTTCCAAAGATTGTGAAAAATTCTCAATCCAGTTCTGATTCTTGATATTTTCCTAACTATCGCATCTGTCATTCTTCTATTCCATTTACCACCAGAGGAATTTATTCACTTCTACTATTACCTTGGGGTTATAGTATTTCTAATTCTCCCGTGTCTTTATCTTGCTATTCGAATAGATATACACGGTTTGTAATTTTTGTGTTGTTGTCGGGTTTTATATTTTCCTTTATATTTCGGAGTTCCATGCTTTTGTTTCTTCTTCCCGACTTCAAGTCAAGCGAATAATGGTCCAGAATTCGTAGGTAGGGAGTTTCGAATGATCATAATATACAAAGTAGAAAGGAAAGTAATAGCACAATTTGATTTGTCAAATACCGAATCATCAAGAAAAATATTTTCTTGATAGTTTAGAGGTTAAATAGAATGAAAGAGTTATGTAACATGGTTCATGATGAGGGTATGATCTGTGAACCTTTATCACGTTCCATTAGAAACTCAGCATGACTTACTGTAATATAATCACGTTGATCTATTGTCATTATATTATACTAATTCATGCTTCAATTCCCAACACTACTTCAAAAACATTCATATTTTAAATTTCAAATTTTTCATAGATTTAGAAACTAAAATAGTTCCCTTTATGACGTAACGCAGATAGCGTGAAGAGATAAATAATTTCGGATAATAATAGTTATGAAGATATCTTCGAAAATATCGAGGATATTTATAATGAAAGATACGATGATACCTTAGAATTTCTAATATCGAAAGTTGATAAAGAAGATTTGTCCGCAAAAGTTTAGAGTCAGGAGCAAGGTATTCGTTAATGACTTCAGCAGAAACTGAATCATTTTGATTCTTTGGAGGCAGGTTTAGTCTTTATGATTTGTCCACAGCCTCCTTCATGGTTTGCTCAATCCGTTTTCCAGTTCCAACTTTTCTGAGCTTTGCCAACACACTATTCTTTATCATCAAACTTTCGACTGTTAAAGTCGTTTACAGTTTTTGCTACTTCATCAGCTTTTTCAACATTCATAGTATTAATTCGTTGACTGGTTTCTTTTCAGAATTTCAGAATGAAAGCTCATAATTCTAAGAGATGAATTTTATATGTATACATTTGATGTTCTAGTACAGTTTTGAATTCAAAGTATGGCATTTAAAAGATGTAAGAATCTAAGAGTGATGTTTTCTGTTAAATCTTGGCTTGGATTCTGATTTTTCAAAATCAGAATATGTAATCAAATTTGAATGCGAATGGTTGTTTTGATTTCTAGGAAAGAATCTATATCGTTGTAAAAGTAGTGAGTATAGTTGATGATTTGCTGAATCAGAATCGAAGAATGTAACATATTAATTGTGATTTTATATATATATTTCGGGTATTACCTACCCGTTAAAAGTTTCACAAGTAATATTTTATACCAGAGAATTTTATTGCAGTCTTTATGAAAATATATTTATGTATATTTTCTTCAGATGTAATACAGATTTAATGAGTTAATATCATATTAAGTTCATTTAATTTTCGACTGAATTAGAAATGAATAATCTCTAAAACATTAAAGATTTAATAATCTTCGCGAAGTATTTCACTAATGTAATCAATACTTCATTATTCAGTTTCATTGATATTTCCTCAGCGAATCATGTTGGTGCTCATGGAAATCTTGCTAACTTCGCAAAGTACGAATGATATTTTCTAGAAAGTTTCGAATACATCGAAGATGAAAGTATATAATTAAACAAATAATTGAATAATATACTTAGTTTATTATGAAATGGAATTCATTGAGTTGAAATGGAGATTGTGGTTAACGAAGGATGTACATCATAGCATATCAATAACATGAACTTACCGAGTAGTACCTACTAGTTAAGATTCACACGTAATAGCTTAGTACGAAAAGATTTATTTTGATCCCAAAATTCATATATATATAAAATATACATATAATTTCTTCAGAGGGAATGAGTTAATACTTCATAACTCGTTGATACGATATACGCGTTGTTGATTAGTGATGATGTTTGCGGTGATTATGGATCTGGCTGAGCTTGTGATGTTGTAGATGCTGCTGATGCTGACGATGCTGACGATGCTGACGGTGCTGGTGATGCTGACGGTACTGTTGATGCTGCTGGTAAAACAGATCTAGCTTGTAAATCATGCACCATTCTGATCAGGGTTTTATTTCATCATTTCTATTCGCTGACTCATCTGGTTTACAATTAGAACTAGAATAAGTAATCTCTAAAACTTTTAGAAACTACATATTCTCTGCAGAATATTTCTTTGATGAATTTATGAATCAATACTTCATCATTTGTTGTTATTGGTATTCCTTGGTATCTATGGTGCGTATGACGTTGATGTTCGAGGTACAGATTGCGATGTTGAGGTGTGGGATGCGGAAGTTGTTGTTGGTGGTGGTAATAATACTGTTGGTGTTGATGATGGTGGTACTGTTGATGCCGGTGATGCTGCTGGTGCTTGTAACCTTTGCACCATATTCTTTAAAGTCACTACCAGAGCGCGAAACTCGTTGACTTCTTCTATTACACCGGGGTGATTATCGGTTCGGACGAGCGGACGAATAAGATCTAGAATTTGAGATAGTATATAATCGTGACGAGATACTCGAAAAATGAGAGAGAAAATGGTATTACGAACAGGTTCACCGGTAAGTGCTTCAGGTTCTTCGCCAATAGGGCAATGTGGTGGATGGAAGGGATCACCTTCTTATTGTCTCCAATGATTAAGTAAGCTACGAACCCATCCCTATTTTATCCAGAATAGATGATGACTAATTGGTTGATCCATTCTGGTTACGCTGCTTTCGGAGCTCAGGTCGAATTCTGATGTGTGCAGGGTAGTGTACGAAATAGTTATATTTTTATTACAAAATACTATTAAATACGATACAATTTTACACAAGTTAATTATTTATTTATAGAGTGGATATACCTAAACCTTGCTACAACACTTATAGGCAGTGTACCTAATCGTACAGTAGTGTAGTTTTTAGTAAGTCCGGTTCGATCCACAGGGAGCTAGCCAAGTTTAACGCTATATTTTTAAAAACTATATATACATATATATATATATATATATATATATATATATATATATATATATATATATATATATATATATATATATATATATATATATATATATATATATATATATATAAGTAGTATTATTATTATAAAAGGGGGTTTTTACCGTTTAATGACCGGTTTGTCGATTTTATGTCTTAAGTCGCAGTTAAAACCTAATGTAAAATATTAAATATAAAAATAACTTAATTTAAAGAGTAAAGTAAATGATGATAATTAAAATGCGATAAATTTAAGTGCGATAAATAAAATTGCGATAATTAAAAAGTACGATAATTAAAATGACAGTAAATAAAAGTGCGATAATTAAAAAGTACGATAATTAAAATGATAGTAAATAAAAGTATGTTAAGATATAAAATAAAGGAATTATGCTTATTTAAACTTCCGTAATCATGATGTTTGACGTGTTGATTTTAATTTATTACCATGGGTTAATTGTCCTTTATCCTGGATTATTCGATATGTCCATACGGTTTTGTCCATAATAGTCCATCAGTCATAAATATAAAGTGCGAAAGTCTTCGTCAAATTATCCTTATACCCGAAGTCAAATATTCTAACTAATTGGGGATTCGAATTGTAACAAGGTCATAATACTTTGTTTAATGAATACACCAGGTTATCGACTGCGTGTAATCCAAGGTTTTACTACTTTGTTAACAATTACACCAATTACCCTTGAATGTAATCCACCCCTGTTTTAATGAGTCCATTAACTATTAATCCATCCCCGTGTTTGGTAAAATGAACGATAATTCGTATTTATAGATATCCAGCCCACCGTACCCGATTAAGCGTATGTGGTTATATATAGATACGTCAAATTGTAATCTTTATATTAAATTAATGAGTTATCGTTTAGTTAATATAAAGCCCATTAATAGCCCATAGTCTAATTTCCACAAGTGTCGTTCTTTTGTCCAAACCCCAATTATGGTTCAAAGCCCAATAACCCAATCTTAATATTTAGCCCAACATCATGATTACTTCGATTTAAATAAGCATAATAATAACTTAGCTACGAGACATTAATTTAAAAAGGTTGAACATAACTTACAATGATTAATAATAGCGTAGCGTTACACGGACAGAATTTCGACTTACACACTTACAATATTCGCTAACATAACCTTATTATTATTAATCTTAAAATAAAATTAAAATTAAAATTATAAATTATATATATATATATATATATATATATATATATATATATATATATATATATATATATATATATATATATATATATATATATATATATATATATATCGTGTGAGAGAGAGATTGAAAAATTATATATCAAATTCGGCCAGAACTCGTGCATCTTATAGGACCTGACACGCTACAGTGCACCATGCGATCGCATGGTTTTTGGTCTTCCTGGCCATGCGATCGCATGGCCTTCTTTTACAGCTCAGGTACTTTTGTTTTTATTTGCCGACGGTTTTTAATATAAATCTAATATATAAATAATTTATAGAATTATTTAAATATTATATTATATTCGTGTGCATAGTTGACTTGTAATTTTAGCTGACTCTGGTCTCGGTTCCGGATTTTCGAACGTCCTTTCGTACTATTTAATATCTTGTACTTTGCATTTTGCGGCTTGTACTCTTGTAACTTTTAGACGTTTCTCATCAATAATTTGAACCTCTTGGATTGTACTTTGTACTTTTGAGCTTTTTGGTCGTTTGCATCTTCAATTCGTCAAATCTGTCTTTTGTCTTCACCTTTTATTATTTAAACGAATATCACTTGTAAATAGAACAATTGCAACCAAAAGCTTGTCTTTCTTGAAGGATAATGCTATGAAATATATGTTCGTTTTTAGCATTATC
Organism: Rutidosis leptorrhynchoides; assembly: GCF_046630445.1. Taxonomy (NCBI): domain Eukaryota; kingdom Viridiplantae; phylum Streptophyta; class Magnoliopsida; order Asterales; family Asteraceae; genus Rutidosis; species Rutidosis leptorrhynchoides. The sequence continues at coordinate 133,458,818 of NC_092335.1, forward strand.
AAATATTCCCACACTTGAGCGTTGCTTGTCCTCAAGCAATATAGTCTTGAAATAAAAAAAACTAGAATCACTTCTTTATTCTTCACACTTTGTACATCAGTGATTTTAATACGGCGGTATGAACAATGATAGTAACGTTGTGGTTTACAGTCCCACATGACTATGAAAATTTAGATCCTTTAGGAAATTGGATCTTTATGAAAACATTTGACCTTTTGAAAATTCAATCTAGCTTTTACCCTAGATAAGTTTTCCGAAATAACCCTTCACCGGTGTTTGCAAATTATTTTTGTGGGTTTCAGATTTGAAAATTTTAGCTCAAAACTTATGGTTTTGTGTCACCCACTTGCTAACCTTGTATTGGGAAAGCAACACGTCCAGTTTACTTGCTCCGTATATTACCTTTCGGTAAACTACCGTCCGGTTGTAAAGGAAAGCGTTGAATAAGCAACTGTTAAGGCAATGTCCCGTGACATGCTTTCGATTATGGTCTATAACGTGTCGGATGCAATTACTATCCTTTGTAGGAGCAATAGTAAAGATCACCCTATAGTTTTTCGGTCTGGCACAAGGTCCTGTCTTCGACCATGCTATGCAACCACCTTTCTTACGGTTGACACCCGATTTGGTTCAGGTGACCTAATGAATTCCAGGTGAATTCTTAGGATTTTACGTTCAATGATAATGAACGCATTAAAAATGGGTTTTCAGAAAACAAATCGGTTTGTAATTTTGATCAAAATATTTTCTCGTTCAAGCTCGAGTTTAGATATCATCGAATTCCAGGAGTTTGAATTCTCAATCTTTAAGGTCAATCTCAAGGATTGAGTAATATCAGTCTTAAAAGCTGATTTTTGATCTTTAAGGAGATTATCCTTTCTGGAGATCTGATTCATTAGTCTTATAAGCTAATTTGCACGGTACCCCCCATTGTATGAGATAGATCCTCTCATGGTTAGGATAAGTCTGACCACTTGGTGACCCTATTTGATGCTGAGGTCCGTGGATTTTCAAATGATTTTCGAGAAAACTTTTCAAGGTTTTTCATAGACTCTACAACTGGTCTGGACGACAACTTCCTGACCTAAATCAAGAAGTGCGTATCTTTTTCTCGGAAGACTTTACTTCCTTTTTAAATTCTATTACAATAAACTAGGTAAAACTTGATTAAAATCGTCCAAAACAAAAGTATCTTCAATTATTTGTACAAAAATATGTGACATATGTTCTAAATAACTTGGTAAATTTTTTCCACACTTGGCTTTTATTTTCCTTTCTTTGCCTTTTTATTTTCCTCTATTCCATTTTAAATGAATTCTAACATTTTGGGTTGTTTCTCAATTTATGTCCTTTTCGAGGTAACAATAATTTCGGTGTTAACACCTAGTTTTATCGTTCATAAATTTATATAAACATGATTTTGAGTTCATTTAATTGAAAATTTTGAAAAATTTTACTAGAATTGGGTAGTCAGTATATAAGACTATGGCTGTTCTTTATTATCAGAGAGCACTAGATTCTAATACAACTACTGCGTTACTAGTATTGTTAATGGTAACCAAGTGTATAACCCCTTCCCACACTTAAGATCTTTCAATGCCCTCATTTGCAAGAAATCAGTAACAATTTAAATTATTGAGGGTGATTAACGTAGAAAAATGATTAAATTTTACCAAAGTTTCCAAACATATTGGCGTTTGTTTGTTGAATGATAAATGGTGCACATCATTTGTTCATTCCGTCTTATTGTTACATCACATTTGTTTTTCATTTTGTCGTCAAAATTAGTAGCTTTTGCTGAACTTAATGCCAGTCTTTGAAAGTTCGCTGTTTTACCCTGTTGTGTACAATTGACAATATACATACATACAAATAATAACATGCATGGTAATTTGAAATGGGACTTAACATCCCACTTTCAAATCAAATATGAAATATTAGTACAACATAATAAAAAAATTAAAACTTACATTAAAGTATCACAATATTATATGTTTTAAACATAAGTAAATAAAAATAATAAAAGATAAAAATCACCAACGGGAACTGTATCAATCTGGATAAGGGTTCCAGTTCATGTCATCGGTCGGGTTCCACGGTTGGTTATAGGTGTACTGATAGGCCTGGTTAGGGTCGTAGAGAGCAAATGGTGGTCGCATATCGGGCTGGTGTGGAGGATAGTAAGCAGGTCGGGTCGGTGCGTAGTTATTTGGTACCTGAGTTGATAGCTGGCTCATGATCTGATGCTGATGATAGTGCCATCTATCATGTTGTCGTTGCCTAGAATGCTCGTATACATTCTCACCGTGCCACTGCTCGAACTGACTATGTCTAGCCTCGTTTGTCATTTCTACCTCATCTATACTCTGGTAAACATCAGTAATAGCCTCCCTAATGACATCCCTAATATCATCTGGTTCCTCCATTTCCTCATCTGAACCTCTCTCTACCTGTAGATGACGGCCCTCATATGGTTCTGCCTGATTGCGTCTACTCTTTAATACCTTTGCACCCTGATAGACCCGCAATCCTAAAGTCTCAACCTGTTCCCTACACACCATCAATGGACCCCCTTGATCCCTATCTACACCCAAATACTCTCCAATGAGAGTAACAAAAATAGCTCCTCCTATTATTCCCCCGTCCTGTATTCCTGTCACCATTTTGGACAGATAAAAACCAACACAGTAGGGGATATTAACAAAGCTTCTAGTGTTTCGAATACACTTAAGGTAAAATAAATCGTGTAAGGTCATCTTCTCCTTGTTGTTACCTCTTTGTGTAATCGAATTAGCTAAAAATTTATGTATAATACGAAGCTCTGCTTTGTTAATATCTAAATAGGAGTGTCTTCCTCCCAGCGTAAAAATATTATAATTTGACATACGCCTCCAGACGGCGTCAGCGTCAAAATTCCTATCTACCCTTTCACCATGATAAATCAAATTTGTACAATCAGGTAGTAGTAATTCACCAGGAGTGTAAATCTGTAAAGCCCTGGCCATGTTCAGCATGGACATCCTATACATCCTACGGCCAAGTAAAAATCTAAGAAAATTCCTATCTTCTAACCTAACTACATTCGTATCAAGTGATATAATACTCATAAGCTCAACACACCACTCTTTATATACAGGCCTACGAATGGTGAATAAACGTTCCCAATCGAGAAAAGAAGAGTTCCCATACCTTTGGATCAGATGCTGTCTAATTGAGTTAGCTAGTTAGACCCTTTCCAAAGGCTCCCAATCGATTACCCTCGGTACTTCTATATTTTTCGTTACCAGTTTAAATTTGTTACTTTGGTACGTCGGGTAATCTCTCCAACTTCGATCAAATCTCAAATTGGGATGCAACTGTTCTTCATGAATCGTTGGGTGTTCTATTATTGGATGAATCAGAAATTGTACGTAGGCATTAACATATTCTTGTTGCGGATCATAATACGGTATGTGTTGATCATTATGATACTGTTGTTCCTGTTGTTGTTTCTGTTCAGGTTCTGGTTCATATTGTGGCTCATATTGCATTTCTGGCTGTGGTTCCAGAGCAGGTTGTTTAGATGATGACGATGCACCATCAGTATCGGTATATCTCTGCAAAACACATTAAACACAAAATTTGTGCATCCAAATATGCATTAGTGTTAGCATAATAACAAATTAAAACAATTACAATAACATGTTTAATTCATATTAAACTTATACTCATTTTCATATTTTTATCAAATCTACACTTTTTCAAATAAGCACATATGAAAATGTTTACAAATTTTATAAGCATTCAACTCAAATAACATGTCAAAATAATCATTACTAGCAATTAAACAAGTTTCAAATGGCATTTACATCAATTTAATCAAGTTCAGAAATTTTAGACTTAAAAAGTCTACTTTAATTCTCAAAAATCATGTTTAGGATCAAAGTTTGGATCATTTAACTACCTAAACATGTTACACTACTTAATTTAGCAATAATTCATGACAAAAATCGGCCATAACCTGTTTATATCAAAAAGTCCCAAATTGATCAAGAACACAAACCCTAGATTTCTAAAATTTTTGAAGTTTTTGGCTTCAAATCATGTTAAATAACATCAATCTAGGTTATACAGGCATAATATACTAACAATTTAACTCTAATTACACTAGAAATTAACAAAATTAAATTAGGTATAAATTAGCTCAAGAACACTAAAACTGAAAATTTAAAGAGTTTAGGGGTGAAATTTTTACCTTTTTGCCTCCCCATCTGAAGAAAGACATGATTGTAGCAAGAAATTTGGTTGATTTTGATGAAAAATTGGTGATTTTAGGGGTGAATTGGGAGTGTGTTCGTGTATGTGTGTGTTAAGAGTGAAGACAGAGAGCAGCGAGCTGGGTATTTGATTCTGACCAGAATTCCGTCCCCATGCGACCGCATGAGTTTTACAAGGGAACCCCATGCGATCGCATGGGGTCTGGTACTTTTTTTTTATTTATAAAAATCTTATACTTATGAAACAAATAATTAAATTATTTAAAATTTTGTTTCTTTTAGAATGAGGGCGTTTCGGATCTTAGTCCTAGTTCGTCCCTCGACAAAATTTTAAAATTTGTCACTTTAAAGCGTTGTTTTAAAAGCAAAGATTTTTGAGTTTTTTAAATGTTTTTTGCATACTTTAATTCAATAAGATTAAAAATAATGATAACAAAATTTCTCGTCCCTCCCTTGGGTAAAGCAATTTCGGTTCTACGACCTAGTTTTCAACTCACGACGAATTTTAAATATCAAACTTTTAACTTGATGAAATAAAGTAAATTTTTGTTTTTAAATTCACACCAAACTTAAATTTAAAATGCATAAATTAAAAATTCATATAAATATAATTAATATTTTTAATTTTACAAACTTATATTAAAAATATTAATTTTTAAAATACTTCAAACTTAAATATATTGATTTTAAAAATTTACATTAATAATTTAATATTTATATATTAATTTTAAAAACAAGGTAAAAATTAAAATTAAAAATCTTTTTGGTCTTTTATCCCACTTTAATTAATCAAATATTATCAAAAATATACGCCCCTCTTTTCGGTAAAGTAATTTCGGTTCCATAACCTAGTTTTACTCCTGACGAATTTTTGAAATATTTTGGGTTGATTGATTAAAGATATTTATACCTTAAGAATAAACGGTAAATTTCGCAGTGATGTAATAAATTTTTGTATGATATCAATAATTTCGGTTTCGCATACCTAATTTTATTGAATATCAATTTAATACTTTATAGCGAACGATTCAGCGTTTATTATCAAAAGGTTAAAAGCAATAAAAAAAATAAAAACTGTACATACTTACCTGTGAGAAAGAATTCTCAGAGACCTGCTTTAGCTGACTCACAGGAGAGTCGTGTGATTTGGTTTTCCATAGCTACATAAGCGTAACCTCGATTCTTCAATATCTTTTCTTCTAAACATATGAACGGTCCTTCTCTGCATAGAGTAACAAATTCGGTATTTGAATATGTTTGATTGTTCGAACATTTACCTTCGTGTGACCATTTTCCGCATTTATAACATCTTTCAAGGTGTCTTGCTCTTCTTTTTGTTGCGGATTTTCATTTTCCTTTACCAAAATGTATCTTATGATGATCTTTCCTGAGTTCTTTCCTTACTTCGTCCATTTTGCCTCTTATGAAGGATACCAGTTCACTCGGGAAAGTGTTATTATTACGTTTAGTAATCATAGCGTGTAGCAGTAGACCATGGTTTAGATCAAAGGAATTCTTCATCTCGTAAAACCTAAAAAAAATAAAAATTCAGAATGGTGGGAGAAGACTAGTTCTTTAGGGTCTGCTAGGGAAAGACCATTCGGATTCCATTCTCGAAAACTACATGAAAACAGAATATCTAACTCTAACAAAAACATATATTATCTTTAAAATACTTGATTCTCCCCACACTTAGTTAGCTGTGGTGTTAAAATTGTGATTAACTTCATCGTCAACTTTCATTGGACCATGTATGTAATGTTTAACTCTGTGACCATTAACTTTAAATTCAATCCCATTTGAATTTATTAACTCTATTGTTCCATATGGGAAAACACTTTTGACTATGAATGGTCCAGACCATCTTGATTTCAATTTTCCAGGAAATAACTTGAATCGTGAATTGAAAAGAAGAACTCTGTCTCCTTCTTTAAATTCTTTTGAACTTCTGATTCTTTTATCATGCCATTTCTTCGTTCTTTCCTTATAGATTAACGAATTTTCATATGCATCATGTCTTAATTCTTCTAATTCATTTAATTGACTTAACCGTAGACGTCCAGCTTCATGAAAATCAAGATTACATGTCTTCAAAGCCTAAAATGCTTTGTGCTCAATTTCTACTGGAAGGTGACATGCTTTTCTGTAAACGAGTTTAAAAGGTGTGGTTCCAATTGGAGTTTTGTAGGCTGTTCTAAAAGCCCAGAGTGCATCCTCCAATTTCATGGACCATTCCTTTGGATTTGATCCTACGGTTTTCTCTAGAATACATTTTAATGCTCGGTTGGTATTTTCAACTTGTCCACTTGTTTGTGGATGATAGGCAGTGGAGATTTTATGAGTTACTCCGTATCTTTTGAGAACTTTCTGAAGTTGATTATTACAAAAATGAGTACCCCGATCACTTATTAAAGCTTTTGGTGTTCCGAACGTTGCAAAAAGACGTTTTAAGAAGTTGACTACAACTCGTGCATCGTTAGTTGGGAGAGCTTGTGCTTCCGCCCATTTAGATACATAATCAATGGCAACGAGAATGTAGAGATTATTATAAGATTTTGGAAATGGACCCATAAAGTCAATACCCCAAACGTCAAATACTTCACATACTTGAATGATATTTTGTGGCATTTCATCACGTTGACTTATTTTTCTGGCCCTTTGACAAGCATCACAGGATTTACAAAGAAGGTGTGCGTCTTTAAAATTGTAGGCCAATAGAATCCAGCATCGTAGACTTTTCTTGCTGTGAGTTGAGGCCCATAATGCCCTCCTGTTGGTCCTGTGTGACAATGGTTTAAGATTTAACTGGCTTCATCCCCGAATACACATCGGCATATTATTACATCGGGACAACTTTTAAACAAATGTGGATCTTCCCAGAAATAGTGTTTTATATCACTAAATAATTTCTTTCGTTTTGGAACGACAACCCTTTTTCAAGGAATCCACATGCTAAATAGTTTGCATAGTCTGCAAACCATGGAATTTCATTAAAATTTATCTTCAATAGATATTCATCAGGAAAGTTATCTTGCATGACCGATTCATTTAGAACTTCTAATTCAGGATTTTCAAGACGAGAAAGATGATCAGCTGCGAGATTTTCTGCTCCCTTTTTATCTCGTATTTCAATATCGAACTCTTGTAAGAGTAAGATCCAACGGATTAATCGTGGTTTAGCATCTTGTTTTGAAAATAGGTATCTAAGGGCAGAATGGTCAGTATAGACCACCGTTTTAGCTAGAACGAGATATGAACGAAATTTGTCAAAAGCAAAGACAATAGCAAGAAGTTCTTTTTCAGTAGTTGTGTAATTCGTTTATGCTCCTTGTAACGTCTTACTAGCATAATAAATAGGTTGAAATCGTTTTTCAATCCTTTGTCCTAAAACGGCTCCCATTGCAAAATCACTTGCATCGCACATGAGTTCAAATGGTAGATTCCAATTTGGAGTTATCATGATCGGCGCATTCGTGAGTTTTTCTTTAAGAATATTAAAAGATTTGATGTATTCATCTGAAAAGATGAATGGAGCATCCTTTTCAAGGAGTTTATTCATAGGAGTGGCAATTTTAGAAAAATCTTTTATGAAACGTCGGTAAAAACTGGCATGCCCTAGAAAACTCCTAACTCCTCTAACATTGGTGGGATGTGGAAGTTTAGCAATTACATCTACTTTAGCTCTATCCACTTCAATTCCTTCCTTTGAAATTTTATGACCAAGAACGATGCCTTCTTTAACCATGAAATGGCATTTCTCCCAATTAAGAACTAGATTTGATTGTTCGCATCTAATAAGCATTCGTTCAAGATTAACTAGACATGTTTCAAATGTATCACCGAAGACTGAAAAGTCATCCATGAATACTTCCATGCATTCTTCTATCATGTCATGAAAAATCGCCATCATGCACCTTTGAAAAGTTGCAGGGGCGTTGCAAAGTCCAAATGGCATGCGTTTGTAAGCAAAAGTACCATAAGGGCACGTGCATGTGGTTTTTTATTGGTCCTCGGGAGCTATTGGGATTTGAAAATATCCGAAAAAACCGTCAAGAAAACAATAGTAACTATTTACAGCTAACCTTTCCAACATTTGATCAATGAAAGGCAAGGGAAAGTGATCTTTTCTGGTGTCGTCATTTAATTTTCTATAATCAATACAAACACGCCATCCTGTTACAGTCCTAGTAGGAATAAGCTCATTTTTTTCATTTGTGATGACAGTCATGCCACCCTTCTTAGGTACGCATTGAACTGGGCTTACCCATGGACTGTCAGAGATTGGATAAATTAAACCTGCATCTAGCAGTTTAATAATTTCTTTCTTAACAACATCTTGCATATTAGGATTTAGTCTTCGTTGGCGTTGCACATACGTTTTATGACCTTCTTCCATAAGGATTTTATGTGTGCAATACGAAGGACTTATGCCTTCAATGTCATGAATCTTCCATGCAATAGCTGGTTTATGAGCTTTTAGCACAGAAATGAGTTGAGATTTTTCATTTTCAGTAAGAGAAGACGATATTATTACAGGTAATTCAGATTTACCATGTAAATAAGCATATTCCAAATGGTTTGGAAGTGGCTTTAATTCTAATGTCGGTGGTTCTTCTATCGATGATTTGTATCGATATCTGTCTTCCTCTTTTAGCATTTGAATTTCTTCTGTTGTTGGTTCATATCTATTAGCCATGAGTGTAGCTAATATTTCGGTTTCATCAATTGGTTAAGTTCCTTCTCCTAAAGAACATTCTCCTGTTCCTTGTAATTCTGGAAATTCTTCTAACAATTCTGCATGTAAATCTATAGTTTGAATATAAAAACATGTATCATCTGCAGATTGCGGTTGTTGCATGGCTCTATCAACAGAAAAGGTAACACTCTCGTCCTCTATACTTAGGGTCAGTTTCTTACCGAACACGTCTATTATTGCTTTAGCCGTGTTTAAGAATGGTCTTCCTAATATGAAAGGAACTCGAGAATCTTCTTCCATGTCCAGAATAACAAAATCTACTGGAAATACTAAAGTACCAACTTTAACTAGCATGTTCTCCATTATCCCTCTAGGGTATTTTACTGATCGATCGGCTAGTTGTATGCTTATTCGTGTTGGTTTCAATTCTCCGAGGTCTAGTTTAGTGTATAGTGAATACGGCATTAAATTTATACTAGCACCTAAGTCTTCCAATGCTTCTATTGAACTAAGACTACCCAGAAAACATGGAATTGTGAAACTTCCTGGATCTGATAATTTTTCTGGTATCTTATTTAACAGCACTGCAGAAAAATTAGCATTCATAGTAACAGCCGAAAGTTCTTCCATTTTCTTTCTATTTGTGATTAGATCTTTCAAGAATTTGGCATACCTAGGCATTCCTGAAATCACATCAATGAAAGGAAGATTTACATTTATTTGTTTAAACATATCCAAGAATTTGGATTGCTCGGCTTCAAGTCTTTCTTTTCTCATTTTACTCGGGTAAGGAAGTGGTGGTTGATATGGTTTAACATAAGGTTTAGCCTTAACTGTGTTATCTTCATTAACCTTTTCAACTACCAGTTCTGATTCCTTATCTTGCTCAGGTTGTTGTTCTTGTGGAGTAGGAATAGAGTCATCAGAAATTACAGGTATTTCAGGTGGTTTAAGTGTAATACCACTTCTTGTGGTAATGGCTTTAGCTGTTTCATTCTGGGGGTTAGCATTTGTATCGCTAGGTAGACTTCCCGGTTTTCTTTCGACTATCAACCTTGCTAGGTTGCTTACTTCTTGTTCCAGATTTTGAATAGAAGCTTGTTGATTTCTAAATGCTTGAGCATTTTGTTCATTGGTTTGTTTCTGAGATGTGAAAAACTGCGTTTGAGATTCAACTAGCTTTGACATCATATCTTCTAAATTTGGCTTTTTATCATCTGTTTGTGGTGGTTTATTTTGAAAAATAGGTCTTTGCTGATTGTAGGTATTATTAGATACTTGTTGATTGCTAGGACCTTATTGATTGTTGTATGGAATATTTCGGTTATAATTCTGGTTTTGATTGTAGTTTGGTCTTGGCGGTTGATAATTATTCTGATAATTATTTCCAGGCCTTTGGTTTATGTATGAAACATTCTCTCTTTGTTCCATTGTTTGTTCAATACCGAGATAATCTTTTGTCAAATGTGGTCCTCCACACTGCTCACAACTAATTCGTATTGAGTGAATATCTTTAGTCATCTTTTCCATTCGTCTCTTGACAGCATCTATCTTTGCAGAAATGGAATCAAAGTCATGGCTAGAATCGGCTCTAGCTGCTTTAGATGATCTAACGATATCTTTTTCTTGGTGCCACTCATGTGAGTGGGAAGCAGTGTTATCAATAATTTTGTAAGCTTCAGTTGCGGGTTTCTTCATAATGGAACCACCAGCTGCTATATCTATGTCTTTTCGTGTAGTGATGTCGCATCCTTGGTATAATATTTGTACTATTTGATAAGTGTCTAAACCATGTTGCGAACATCCTCTCAATAACTTTCCAAATCTTGTCCACGCTTCATATAGCGTTTCATTTGGCTTTTGCGTGAACGTAACAATTTCTCCTTGAAGTCTCACGGCTTTAGATGGCAGAAAGAATTGTTTAAGAAAATTTTCAACTAAGACATCCCATGTATCAATCGCCCCTTCAGGTAACGATTCTAACCAATCTTTGGCTTCTCCCTTTAAAGTCCAGGGAAATAACATGAGATAGATCTGTTCATCCTCCACTTCTCAGATTTTAAATAGAGTACATATCCTATTAAAGGTACGAAGATGTTCGTTTGGATCTTCCTTCGGCACACCACTAAATTGGCATTGATTAGTTACCATGTGTAGGATTTGTCCTTTGATTTCATAATCTGGCGCATTAATGTCTGGTTGAGTAATTGCGTGACCTTGGCCAGTGCGTTTAGCTCTCATTCGGTCTTCCATACTTAGAGGTTCCAGATTTTCCATGATTGAGTTTGTTGAATCTGAATCACTAGAGGATTCTGACTTAATGGTTTATTCCTCGACAATTTCTGGGTGAGTGATTGGTGGTTCAGGATCTCTGAATTATCCCTGAATATCCTCCGGATTCTCAATTGTGAGGTCGGGTTCAAAAAATAGATTATCGAAAATTTGAATTGGAGTACTTGGTCGACTGGATGACGATTCTAAAGAAAAATCAACGGCGACAATATTGGCTAGATGTCTTGATCGAGTTACAGGTGGTGAACGTTTTGCTCGGTGCATTCACTGAATATCCTATTAGTTATAAAAGATAAAAATTATATAAGTTATCAAATTAATAGACTTTTCTGATTTTGCCCATGTTTCGAATAGCCAATAGATGCAGCAGGTAGCCAGGACCCTTTAAATCAGAATCCCACAACTCGCCACTAACAAATCCAACTATTACTACGAACCAGAAAATTTTGGATGTCTATCAATTTAACCACTTAAAACAATTTTTCGTCGAAATTTAAAGAAATTTTAGAGAAGAAATAGAAAATTCTATATCCTAAAAACTAGAGCGTCGAGAAATAAGAAAGAAAAAGAGTGCGTCGAAAAACGTCGAAAAATAAAAGGTCGAAAAATAAGCGTCGAAAAATAATAAAATGCAGCGTCGAAACTTAAAAGTCTAAAAACTAAATATTAAAACTTACATCTAAAGGTATTAAAGATTAAAAGGAATTCTATATCCAAAACGATAATAACTTAAAAAGGCACTAAAACTTAAAACGGTGTCGCAAATTCTAAAGCACCTAAATCTTAATTTAAAGAAAAAGTACTTAAGGGATTTTACGGCAAAGCCTAAAAATATAGAAATATAAAATAACTACGGCAAAATACTAAGTTACGAACTAATTACGAACGAAAAATTATAAAAATTACGCTTTAACGATTAAAAAAATATAAAAATAGGCTTAAAGTTATAAAAATATTATTTTTATATTATTATTTTATAAAAGTATTAATTTATTATATTAATAAAACTAAATATAACTTAAAAATACAAAATAAATAAAACTAAAATTAATTAATATAATAAATAACCCTAATTAGGGTTTAATAATAATAATAATTAATAATACACCGTAATTAATGCAGTACCAGGTTCAAACCTGGCGTGTTAGGTTACCTCATGCGATTGCATGAGGTTTCTTTGTTAATTCCATGCGGTCGCATGGTTCGTGGATCCAGGCCAGATATTGGGCCGCTACAGTATTGTGGCCCGATTACAATTTTAATTATATATTTTTTTATATGTTTTTAATTTATATAAAATAATTATATAAATAAAAACTTATATTTTAAAAACTACCTATTAGTTTTTGTAACTTAAAAAAAAAATACAAACTTTTTAAAAAAAAAATGTAAAAATAAATAGTAATATATATATATATATATATATATATATATATATATATATATATATATATATATATATATTTATTTATTTTTCTTTTTCTTGTTTTTATATTTTTGATATTTAAAATGTATTTTTACAAAAGTAAATTAAGACTTAATAAAAATCTTTTTTTTATATATAACGTTTCGCTTCCGGCGTTTAAGAAGTTCCCCGGCAGCGGCGCCAAAAATACTTTAGGTGTGCAGGGTAGTGTACGAAATAGTTATATTTTTATTATGAAATACTATTAAATACGATACAATTTTACACAAGTTATTTATTTATTTATAGAGTGGATATACCTAAACCTTGCTACAACACTTATAGGCAGTGTACCTAATCGTACAGTAGTGTAGTTTTTAGTAAGTCCGGTTCGTTCCATAGGGAGCTAGCCAAGTTTAACGCTATATTTTTAAAAACTATATTTGTATATATATATATATATATATATATATATATATATATATATATATATATATATATATATATATATATATAAGTAGTATTATTATTATAAAAGGGGGTTTTTACCGTTTAATGAACGGCTTGTCGATTTTATGTCTTAAGTCGCAGTTAAAACCTAATGTAAAATATTAAATATAAAAATAACTTAATTTAAAGCGTAAAGTAAATGATGATAATTAAAATGCGATAAATTTAAGTGCGATAAATAAAATTGCGATAATTAAAAAGTACGATAATTAAAATGACAGTAAATAAAAGTGCGATAATTAAAAAGTACGATAATTAAAATGACAGTAAATAAAAGTGCGATAAGATATAAAATAAAGGAATTATGCTTATTTAAATTTCCGTAATCATGATGTTTGACGTGTTGATTTTAATTTATTACCATGGGTTAATTGTCCTTTGTCCGAGATTATTTGACATGTCCATACGGTTTTGTCCATAATAGTCCATCAGTCATAAATATAAAGTGCGAAAGTCTTCATCAAATTATCCTTATACCCGAAGTCAAATATTCCAACTAATTGGAGATTCGAATTGTAACAAGGTCTTAATACTTTGTTTAATAAATACACCAGGTTATCGACTGCGTGTAATCCAAGGTTTTACTACTTTGTTAACAATTACACCAATTACCCTTGAATGTAATCCACCCCTGTTTTAATGAGTCCATTAACTATTAATCCATCCCCGTGTCCGATAAAATGAACGATAATTCGTATTTATAGATATCCCGCCTACCGTACCCGATTAAGCGTATGTAGTTATATATAGATACATCAAATTGTAATCTTTATATTAAATTAACGAGGTATCATTTAGTTAATATAAAGCCCATTAATAGCCCATAGTCTAATTTCCACAAGTGTCGTTCTTTTGTCCAAACCCTTTTGTCCAAACCCCAATTATGGTTCAAAGCCCAATAACCCAATCTTAATATTTAGCCCAACATCATGATTACTTCGATTTAAATAAGCATAATAATAACTTAGCTACGAGACATTAATTTAAAAAGGTTGAACATAACTTACAATGATTAATAATAGCGTAGCGTTACACGGACAGAATTTCGACTTACACACTTACAATATTCGTTAACATAACCTTATATATATATTGTGTATATATATATATATATATATATATATACACACAATATATATATATCGTGAGAGAGAGATTGAAAAATTATATATCAAATTTGGCCAGAACTCGTGCATCTTATAGGACCTGACACGCTACAGTGCACCATGCGATCGCATGGTTTTTGGTCTTCCTGGCCATGCGATCGCATGGCCTTCTTTTACAACTCAGGTACTTTTGTTTTTTATTTACCGACGGTTTTTAATATAAATATAATATATAAATAATTTATAGAATTATTTAAATATTATATTATATTCGTGTGCATAGTTGACTTGTAATTTTAGCTCCGTTGCGTCGCGCATTGAGAGTTGACTCTGGTCCCAGTTCCGGATTTTCGAACGTCCTTTCGTACTATTTAATATCTTGTACTTTGCATTTTGCGGCTTGTACTCTTGTAACTTTTCGACGTTTCTCATCAATAATTTGAACCTCTTGGATTGTACTTTGTACTTTTGAGCTTTTTAGTCATTTGCGTCTTCAATTCGTCGAATCTGTCTTTTGTCTTCACCTTTTATTATTTAAACGAATATTACTTGTAAATAGAACAATTGCAACCAAAAGCTTGTCTTTCTTGAAGGATAATGCTATGAAATATATGTTCGTTTTTAGCATTATCAAATTCCATATCGGAATAGCTGTCGGAATCTGAGGAATTCGAACTTGATGCGGGATCCATCTTGTATAATTGGGGAGATGATTTTTGATATGAAATAGATTATAGAATTTAGATTGGTACTCTTCAATACATAATTTACATATGTATATATAATACCAAAATTCCATAAATAACGGAGGAATTTTTGGAAGATGTCAGGTAAAGTTTACAGTAACAGATATGCCAAGATATGAATTTGTCTGTACACTATCTATGCAATAAATGTAAGAAAACGTGTCTAGACTTAGGAACGATAAGAAAGTAATTTCTGACAAGAAATGATAAGCAAAACTCGGTAAAAACAGATATGGTCATAGTCCAGACTCACTAATGCATCCTAACAATTACCAGTTAAACACACTAATGCAAATTCTGGTTCCCTATGACCTCAAGCTCTGATACCAACTGTGAAGACCCGTCCAAATCCATTTGGACGGATACATCATTCATCGATTTCACAGTGAGGTACTGACCTCTACATGATACGTTTTGTAAACACTGCATTCTTTTGAAAAGACACACCATAATTGAATATCAAATTCCAAGGTTTTTGACGTTTGATGATTTCTACATATAGACAATCACCGTAAATAATAGTTTACAATACTACATCCGTTGATAATGCAGTCAAAATAAGATACATGGTGATGACTTTGTGAATGCAACGTTTTCTCGAATAAAGTATGTATGACTCCATGCACATAACTTGTATCACATATAAGCAAACAGCAGAAGACTTCTAGGAACCTGAGAATAAACATGCTTAAAAGTGTCAACACAAAGGTTGGTGAGTTCATAGTTTAATGTTGCGCATAATCTGTATGTAAAGGTGGATCACAAGATTTCAGTTGTTTCATCCAGAAACCTTTATCAAAATATTCTACAAGATTGAGCACCCTGGTAACTAAACTTTAACGTTATAATAAGTACCCCTGTTTTAACATACATGCAACCAACATGTAAAATACACGCAATCCAATGTGTATTAACCTCAAATAGCATACGTCTGTTTTATAGTTCAGGCTAGGGTTTCTATACCTGGAACAGACGGGGATGTCAAGCCCTATGGATCCATATACAACTATTCACGCCCACGAGTTCTTATAACCGACAGTTACTAGTTACCAAAGCTAAGGGATTTTTCGATTCAAACTCAGTGTAGAATTAAGTATGTACTTGTATCCATTGCATTTAAAATAAAGTGTATGTATTCTCAGCCCAAAAATATAGATTACAAAAGCAATTAAAAAGGGAGCATATGAAACTTACCTTAGCAGCACATGAGGTCATTCACCGAAATGGGACCAAAACTCGGAATGCAAAATAACCATAGATCTAAACCTAGAGAACATACGTTGGTCAATACATGTCTAACAAACTAGGTCAGGTCATAGTGTATCACAAATCCTAATGCTCGAGACCGACATGCAAAAGTTAACAAAATTCATCTCAAAAGGTCAACTTTGGCATTTGTTCAACAAAACGAGATGTGTCTTATATATGAATTCATTTACTCGACTAGTAGTATTCAAAAATCCAATTTATTAATCTTATAAACAAGTTGTTTAAATATTAATTGTAGATTCAAAAGCAATTTCAACTAACGTCAATCATAATTCAGTTGACCATAACTTTTAATTCGTTCACCGAAATCACGTGATTTCTAAATGAAAAGTTATTAATTTTTCGATAGCTTTCCAACGACATGCATATCATATACTTTATATCAGTAGCATATGTATCAAATTCGTGATTTATCATAAACTATCTAACGACAAAATTAAAGCATACAAGCATGCATAAACATATATACTCGAACACTAGACATGGATACACTATTAATATATAAAAGGTAAGATATGAATGCTCACGTATCAATATTGTGATTCAATATTGCAGGAAAGTACGTAGACGCAACGGAAAGCTTGTTTTAAAAACGTTTGGGCATAACCTCGTCGTAATATTTTATGTATAATAATACTAATAATAATACTCCTAATTATAAGATTAATAATAATATTAATCTTAATAATAATAATAATAATAATAATAATAATAATAATAATAATAATAATAATAATAATAATAATAATAATAATAATAATTTTATATATATGTATATAGAGCAGAGAGATATGAAATTGTGTAAAAAAAACTCGAGCAGAAACTGGCCTTTTATAGGCATATTTTTGGAATCTGATGCCCATGCGAGTGCATGGGGTTTTAGTGCATTTCTCCTGCACTCGCATGGCTCATGCAAGTACATGGGGTTTTACTGCATTTCTCATGCACTCGCATGGCCAGCTGGTCCAGTTCATTTTATTTTGTTTTCTTGTTTGTCGACACACACACACATATATATATATATATATATATATATATATATATATATATATATATATATATATATATATATATATATATATATATATATATTATATATTATATTCATGTGTATAGTTGACTTGTAATTTTAGGTCCATTGACTCGCGCGTTGATGCTCGGTTTATGTCTCGGCTCCGGATTTTTGAACGTTACTTCGTATGCTTTCATAAGTTGCATTCTACGTTTCGTGAATCGTACCTTTGTCACAATATAGACTTACATTACCAATAACTATATTACCCGAAGTATATCTTGTACGGTCGAGTGTTTTGGTCATTTTCTTCCTTAAATCAACATCTCGTTACCAATTAAAATATAATCAATAATATCAAAACGTTATATATCTAAATTACTATTATATATTATCACATCATAAAATATAATTTAGAAAAATAAAAATTTGTACACCTTATATATAATATCATAATCTTTATTTAACAATAAATCGTTTAGTTTTTCAAAACTAAATATATTTAAAGTTCATTATATTTTAAAATTATTTAAATCATAACGTTTACATTTAAAACTTAAATCGATATAACTCATTTATGTACCAACGTTTATTTTAACTTTTCAAACGTTCTAATTAACTTATAGAAATATTAATCGAATTAATAAACGAATGCCACTATCGTTTACAAAATACATGTATATATATATATATATATATATATATATATATATATATATATATATATATATATATATATATATATATATATATATATTATGCACATCTATATATATATTATGCACATCTATTTTACATATAATTGTTCATGAATCGTTGGAAATAGTCGAAAGGTAATTGAATACATTAACATAGTTCCAAAATTTTTGAGACTCAACATTACAAAATTTTCTTATCGTGTCAGAAACATATAAAGATTAAGTTTAAATTTGGTCAGAAATTTCCGGGTCATCACACGTGATGTTGTAAAGTATGTTGAACAATGTGTCACGTGTGTGCAAGTTAAGGCCGAGCACCAAAAGTCGTATGGTAAGTTACAACCATTGGAAGTCCCAAAATGGAAATGGGAGCACATTACCATGGATTTCATTACCAAGTTACCAAAGACGGCGAGAACCCAATTTGATACGATTTGGGTGATAGTTGATCGATTGACGAAAAGTGCTTTGTTTCTTCCCATTCAGGAAACGTTATCGTCGGAGACTTTGTCAAAGTTGTTTATCAAGGAGGTGATATCGAGACATGGGGTTCCTATATCTATTATTTCAGATCGAGATACTCGTTTCACTTCTCGGTTTTGGAATAAGTTTCATGAAGATATGGGTACACAATTGAGAATGAGCACGGCGTACCATCCTCAAACGGACGGTCAAACTGAACGTACGAATCAAACATTGGAGGATATGTTACGGGCGTGAATTATCAATTTCGGTGGTAGTTGGGATGAGCACTTTCCTTTGGTGGAATTCTTGTACAACAATAGTTATCATACTAGTATTGGAATGCCACCTTATGAGATGCTTTATGGGTGAAGGCGTCGAACTCTGATTTGTTGTGGTGAAGTGGGAAAAAGGGAAATTAGGAGTACCGATTTGGTGTTAGAGACGAATAGTAAGATTAAGATGAATCGGACTTATTTGAAAGCGGCTCAAGATAGGCAAAAATCTTATGCCGATAAATTTAGACGACCGATTGAGTTCCAAGAAGGTGACATGGTGATGCTTAAGGTTTCGCCATGGAAGGGTATTATTCGTTTTGAAAATGGGGAAAGTTAGCTCCTCGGTTTATTGGGCCATTTAAAATTTTATCTCGTGTTGGTGAATTTGCGTATCGTTTGGAATTACCCGAAGAGCTTGCGGGGATCCATAATACATTTCATGTTTCTCATCTCCGTAAGTGTCTTGCGGATGATTCTTCATGGATGCCATTAGACAATATTGAGCTAAACAACAAGTTAGAATATGTTAAGGAGTCGATTGCTATACTCGATGAAAAGGTGAAGAGGTTGAGAAATAAAGAGGTGGGAACTTATAAAGTTCAATGGCATCGTAGTAAAGGTTCCGAGTTTACGTGGGAGCCCGAAGAGTTTGTGTTGGTGTATCTTCCCTCTTGTCATGCGGCTTAGATCGAGAGGACGCTCTCTGATTCAAGTGGAGGAGAGTTGTTAGACCTGAATAATTATTGTACAGAGTAGGGTACATAGAGTGTGGGATGCATTGTGTATTTAAATAGAAGTCAGAACCTGCTCAGACACCTTGTGTGCGCCGTGCAGGAGTAGGTGTGTGCGCCGTGCACTGCTCCTGTGCACAGATTCCTGCTTTTTAAATTAAAGTTTAATGAGGGGCATTCTTGTCTTTTCACTTGAGAACGAGTTTAGGACTTTAGTAGCCAGTTGTGGGGTGGTTGAAACACATTCAACATCATCACCAACCACACCATCTCTCCCATTTAAGGTTCTAGAGTGAGAAACCCATT
Organism: Rutidosis leptorrhynchoides; assembly: GCF_046630445.1. Classification (NCBI taxonomy): domain Eukaryota; kingdom Viridiplantae; phylum Streptophyta; class Magnoliopsida; order Asterales; family Asteraceae; genus Rutidosis; species Rutidosis leptorrhynchoides. The sequence continues at coordinate 133,478,585 of NC_092335.1, forward strand.
TGAGAGAGAGAAAGCTTAAATCAAGGAAGAAGAAGTTGATTTCGGGCCAAAGCGCGTGTATTAAAGTTGGTCATCTATCCACTAGCTACGTTTTTATTGTAGTGGTATGTCCTAACTTTGATTTCGTTATTTTAATTTGTTTAAGGGTTAGGGTTTGAGTTAGTGATGAACATAAAATCCATTATTGGTGATTTTGAGAGTTCTTGGGTAAGATTAGGTCATGAGGACTCAATAATAACTAACCTAGGGTTTCAAAGTGTTAATTGGTGTTTATTAGTCTTAATTGGTTAGTTAATTACTAGCACACCTAGATATTAAGTAAATGGGTGTTATTTGGGTTAGTGGATAACCCGATATGGGTGTGTTGACTTTAAAATGGTGAAATGGGTCATTTAATGCATTTAAGTCATTAAATGCACAAGAGTGTATTGTTGGTGTTTAGTCCAACTAGTTCGTGTGTTAATTGAGTACTTAATGTATTAGGTACTTTGCTTTGAAGCTTGCGAAAGTATAAAACCGTCACCGAAGCGTTAAGGTGAGTGGAATAATTATATATGTATGTATATGATTTATTTGCTTGTGGGGTATGGATTTAAAGTTTGATGTTGACGATGCCATACCACTATTGTTGTTGGATGCGGGTTTAAAGTTTGGTGTTGACAATACCTCATGTATGGATTTAAAGTTCGATGTTGACGAAGCCATACCACTATTGTAGTGACATTCGATGAGGGCTTAAAGTTCGATGTTAACGATACCTCATATGTGTGGGTTTTAAGTTCGATGTTGACGATACCACTCTAATTGGGACGGATGGGATTAAAGTTCGATGTTGACGATACCATTCGTAGGGCTAGCCTTGGAATTTGAATACTAATGGATGTTGTGAACATCAATGTTTGTGTTTTGTGGTATAGCATATTATATTGCTTGTGTTATATGCTATTGTTATACTAGCTTGTGTTATCGGGGATTTTAGCGTTATACTTTATAATGGTATGCTAATTATATTGCTAGTATGTATGCGAAAATGGTGTAAGTGTTTGCAGGTAAGTGAGTTATATATGTATATGTATAATTATTGCATTCACTAAGCGTTTTGCTTACCCTCTCGTTGTTTACCTTTTATAGGCTCCGGCGTGGACAAGGGAAAGGGTATTGGTTCGGACTTGTGATCCCGCTTGTGTTGTTAGGAGATGCTTTTTGGGACGTTTAGCTTTTGAAGTTTGGCCAAGATTTGGGTAGTTTAACCCCCAAACACCATGCTCAAAGTGTAGTTTGGAATTTAAACTAATGTGGTCGAAACTTATATTTTGTACGAAACTCGTAATTCGGCATATGTGGGCCCGGTTTCGTAAAACTTGTTTTATCATTGAAACGTGTTAGTTTTAACTATTATAATATGATGTGAAAAGCGCTTCGTCTAAGTATGACGGGAAGTAGGAGATCATTAAACAAAAAATGCAAAATCCGGACAGAAGCTGAAGCAGCTTGTGCGCGCCCCGCACGAGGGGTGTTGCGCGCCGCGCACCCCTCTGTAATTTTTTTTTTCTTGGTCTGTTTTCGGTTGAATATTGGGTTGGGTTGTTACATGTTTACTTGTAAACTATCTTCTTAAAGGGATCTAGAAGGTAGTTGTGGTTTCTCTAGGATAGTGCATTAGGATCTTGTGGTAAGAGCTTTAGGTGATTGTGAAGTCTTCAAAGGAACGTAAGGGTTCACAAGTTACGGCTTATCGAAGTACTAGTTGTAACATCCCGTTTTTCCCATACGTATCGAAAGGTACCTACTTAATCATTTGTACGTTTATAACTCGTTAGCTTATGCGTAAATGTATGAATATATATATATACATATATGTGCACTTGACATGTAAATGTGATGGGAGCATTAACTCTCCACCACACATCCATTTATTTCATTTTCATTTCCATTTTCTTTCCTATTTCTCTCCCAAAACACAAAACCCACCTAGCTTGATCTTGAGATTTGAAGTTGGAGATTTGTGAATCAAACCTAGGAGCGAGATTTAGAGTTGTTCTCCTTGTTACTAGCTATAAGAAGATAGTCTCGGTAAGTTCTAACTCTAAGTTTTGAGTTTTAATTGGTTAATGACTAGGGTTTTGGGTACTAGAGATTTGTAAGACCCATTTGGTGGTAAAATGGGCGAGTTTGGGTTATGTGTTGTAATGAAACCCTAATAGCCACAATATAGGGTTTTGGCCTTGTGATTTGAGGTTGTAAGTGTTAATTGGTGTTGTTAGCCACTAATGCACTTTAAGAATTATGAAAGAGGTGTTAATGGGCAAGTTTGACTTGATTGTGAGTTTAAGTGTTATAAAATGGGTCAAAATGTACTAGTTGACCTAATTAGTTGAAATGGGTATGGATTACCTTAAGTTTTGTGTTAATTGAAGTTAATAGACTTTAATTCACTATTCTTAGTGATTAAAGTCGAGTCTTGGCAATTTATGGGAGGTTGTGTGTAGTCGAGTCATTTAATGCAAATTGGGTCATTAAATGCTCAAGTGGGAGTATTGTGGTAAATCCCACTAGTTGTGAAATTGAATGTGCACTTAATGATTTAGGTACATTACGTTGAAGCTCGGAAGTACTAAATCATCATCCTTGTGACAAGGTGAGTGGAATAATTATATGTGTATGTATATAATTTATTTACTTGTGGGGTGTGGGTTTAAAGTTCGTTGTTGACGATACCATACTCTAGAGTATATTGTGTTGTGATGAGGGTTTAAAGTTCGTTGTTGACGATACCTCACGTATGGAATTAAAGTTCGATGTTGATGATGCCATACGACTATTGTAGTGAGTTGATGAGGGTTTAAAGTTCGATGTTGACGATACCTCATATGTGGGTTTAAAGTTCGGTGTTGACGATACCACATTAATGTAGGCGAATGGGGTTTAAGTTCGATGTTGACGATACCATTCGTTGGGCTAGCCTTGAGATCTTGAGTACTATGGATGTTGTGAACATCATCGTTATATTTGTGTTTAGCATATTGTATTATTGTGTTATATGCTATTGTTATACTAGTCTTGTTATCGTGGTACTTAGCGTTATACATGTGAAGGGTATGCTAATTATGTAACTAGTATGTATGTGGACTTAGTAAGTGTTTGCAAGTAAGTAGGTTATATATATGTATGTATAATTGTTGCACTCACTAAGCCTTGCTTACCCTGTCGTTGTTTACCATTTTATAGGTTCCGGCTTGGACAAGGGTAAGGGCATACGTTTGGACTAGTGGTCTCCGCTTATGTTGTCGGGGGTGCTTTTGGTGTTAGCTTTTGAAGTTGGCCTAACGTTTTGGGTAGTTTAGCCCCAAACCATGCTCGAGGTTGTTTGGATTATAAACTATCCTTGTAGTGGGTCAAACTTGTATTAAACTCAATTAATGGCTTTCGTGCCTTTTGTAAACATTTAAATTGATGTACGTTTAAATGAAACTTATGGAATGGTTTACATATTTAATTAGCGCATAAATGTGTATTATAAAAAAAAAATTATCATATGGAATACGGGTTGGGTTGTTTCAAGTGGTATCAGAGCATGGTCTAAGGGATTTAGGTGACTTGAGATAGGTGCCTAGACTTGGACTTTATTGTGTGAGCGCTTTATGCGGGACTTGTAGGACTTTGGGTCCAATCGGGAATTGTTAGTGCCTTGGTTTATATGAACTAACCTTGTGCTAATTGTTTTGTATTGTGTTTAGCAATCATCAAGCAAGACGGACGTTATACTAGCGAGTTAATGCGACTTGCTCGCGTAACAACGATTAGCTACCGTTGTTACGAGTGCAAATCGTGTCAAACGAGTAATGTACGACGATTGTTGAGCAAAATGGGGTAGTGTGGTACGCATGTATATACTCACGTGTTATGCTTTTCGTTCTTGGTTTAACCCTTTCCGTTTTATAGAATGAAGATGAGAAACGGACCCGATCATGATAACGGAAGTACAAGCGAGGACGTCGAGTTTTCGGCTAAGGTTGAGGCCGTCTTTAAAAAGTTAAAAGCGGATTTTCTTACGGACGTCCGAAAGGTCTTCCAAGATTCGGTCGATGGGTAAGTGGCTGATTTGATAAATGAACGAATGAAGGCCACTATCGGAGAGGCCCTTGATGCTAGAAACATTTATCCTCGCGGTGAAGGAGGTGAAGGAAGGCGGGACTTCCACTACAAAAACTTCAAGGATACTCAACCTCCGATGTTTAATGGGGTGAGGGATCCATTGAAAAGCACTTGTTGGATTTCCGATATCGAGGGAGCTTTACGTACCGCGGAATGTCCTCCCGAAAAGAAGACGAGATATGGGTCTAGCATGCTACGTGAGGAAGGCAAGTTGTGGTGGGACAATAAAATCAATTTATACGGTGAAGAGCAATGCATGAGCTTGACATGGGAGGAGTTTAAGAAGGAATTCTTCCAAGAATACCGAACTTCTTTCGACCTTGATAGAATCCGGGACGAGTTGCATCATTTGCAACAAGGTTCAATGGACTTGGTTACTCTCAAGTCTACCTTTTTGGCAAAGACTCGCTTTTGTCCGGAATATGTTGGTGACGATCACAAGCTAATGAAAGATTTCTACCGTACTTTGAACGACGAGTTCAAGGGTAAGATTAGTCGGGGAATGGCTAAGACTTTTGAAGAGCTATACGAGTTGGCTCGGGGTTTTGAGCCGGAGGTTCCAAGAAAAAGTGATTTAACTTTTTCAAAAAGAAAATTTGAAGGTTCGAGTTATTCGAATTTTTCAAATAAAAAGAACAAGAACAAAAAGGGTTCCGAAAGTGTCAATAGTGTGAAGAAGGTCGCTACCGGTGGTTTTAGGAACTTTGTCCCTACTTGTTACAATTGTGGGGTACGTGGACATATGGCTCGAGATTGTCTGAAGCCAAATGCAGCAAACAAGCTCACTTGTTTTAATTGCAACAAGGAAGGACACCGAAAGTCAGAGTGTCCTGATTTGAACAACGATAATGTTAAAAGGCTAGAGAAGGCGGCGGGTACAGCTCGAGGGTGAAACTATTTGATGACTAACGACGAAGCCAAGCAATCCAACGAAGTTGTCTTAGGTAATTTCTTGGTTAATTCCAATCCGGCACGGATTCTTTTTGATAGCGGTGCAAATTTGTCGTTTGTGTCTCCAAAATTGGTGCCTAAACTTAATAGACCGTTAGCTAAGTTAAGTTGTCCGGTAGAAGTCGAAATAGCGGACGGCAAGACGGTGCTAGTGGTCGATGTGTGCAAACATTGTGATGTTGTGTTTGGTGCCGAAAACTTTAAGATAGATCTCATTCCGATGACTTTGGGCGACTTTGATATTGTTGTTGGTATCGATTGGCTCGATCGAAATAGAGCCGATATTGTATGCCATGAAAAGTTTATCTGCGTGAAGACCCCAAGTGGGGGAGAGCTAGTTATTCACGGCGATAAGCGAAGAAGACTTGTGCCGATATGTTCTTTCGCACGGGCACGTCGTTTTCTTGTTAGTGGTGGCATGGCTTTTCTTGCCCATGTTGTTGATACTCGTGATGAGCCACCACCTATTCGTGAAATTCCGGTGGTTAGTGAATTCGAAGACGTTTTTCCAGACGAGTTACCGGGTGTTCCGGCAGAAAGACAAGTTGAATTTCGCATTGAGTTGGTTCCGGGAGCTACTCCCATTGCTAAAACTCCTTATCGTTTAGCACCGACGGAAATGCAAGAGTTGTTAAATCAAACCCAAGAGTTGCTTGAGAAGGGTTTTATTCGACCGAGTGCTTCGCCGTGGGGCGCTCCGGTTTTATTCGTGAAAAAGAAGGATGGTAGTATGCGGATGTGCATCGATTATCGGGAGTTGAATAAAGTGACGATCAAGAATCGTTATCCGTTGCCTCGGATTGACGATTTGTTTGACCAACTCCAAGGTGCGACGTATTTCTCTAAGATCGACCTACGGTCCGGCTATCACCAAATGCGGATCCGTGAGGAAGATATTGAGAAAACGGCTTTTCGAACGCGTTATGGGCATTTTGAGTTTGTAGTTACGCCTTTTGGTCTTACGAATGCACCGGCAGCATTCATGGATCTAATGAATCGAGTATGCCAACCTATGTTGGACAAGTCGGTAATTGTGTTCATTGACGACATACTTGTTTCTTCAAAGAGTATGAACAAACATGAACGTCATTTGCGTGAAGTATTGAAGACATTATGAAAGGAGAAGTTGTATACTAAGTTCTCCAAATGTGAATTTTGGCTAAGGGAAGTTCAATTCCTTGGTCATATTGTGAATGAAAACGGTATTCAAGTAGATCCGGGGAAGATCGAGACGGTGAAGAGTTGGGGACAACCGACTACGCCTACGGAGGTCCGAAGTTTTCTCGGATTGGCCGGTTATTATCGTCAGTTTATCCAAGACTTTTCTAAGATCGCCTCTTCATTGACAAAATTGACGAGGAAGAACGTGGGGTTTGTTTGGGAGAACGAGCAAGAAATTGCTTTTCAATTGTTAAAAGAGAAGTTATGTCAAGCTCCGGTGTTGGTTTTGCCGGAAGGGGTGGAAGACATGACAGTTTATTGTGATGCCTCGTTAAATGGACTCGGGTGTGTTCTAATGCAAAGAGGTAAAGTCATCGCTTATGCCTCTCGACAATTAAAGGAACACGAGACGAGATATCCGACTCATGATCTTGAGTTGGCGGCGGTTGTGCATGCGTTAAAAATTTGGCGCCATTACTTGTATGGTGTCAAGTGTACGATTTATTCGGATCATAAGAGTTTGAAAAATCTCTTTAATCAACGAGATTTGAATTATCGTCAACGTAGGTGGATGGATGTGGTAAAAGACTACGATTGTGAGATACTTTATCATCCGGGCAAGGCGAATGTGGTCGCGGATGCGTTAAGTCGAAAGAGTCATCACCCGGCATTACGATTGGGATTGTTACGTATGATTATTACTAACGATTTTCTTAAGAAACTTGGTATGATTCAAATAGAGGCTTACGTTCACAACAAGCATGCGGAGCGAATTGTGGGATAATCGGAGTTCATTACTATGGGCTCGCGGGGTCTGTTGTCTTTTTAAGGAAGAGTGTGGGTGCCTAAGATGGGGGATTATCGACAAGTGCTACTTGATGAAGCACATAAGTCAAAGTATTCCATTCATCCGGGCGCAACGAAAATGTATCTTGATTTAAGGAAAGATTATTGGTTGCCGGGCATGAAACGTGATGTTGTGAAGTATGTTGAGCAATGCGTCACGTGTTTTCAAGTTAAAGCCGAGCACCAAAAGCCGTATGGTAAGTTACCACCGTTAGAAATCTCGAAATGGAAATGGGAGCACATTACCATGGATTTCATCACAAAGTTACCTAAAACGGTGAGAACCCAATTTGATTCGATTTGGGTTATAGTTGATAGATTGACGAAAAGTGCTTTGTTTCTTCCCATTAAGGAAGCGATATCGTCGGAGACCTTGGCTAAGTTGTTTATCAAGGAAGTCATCTCTCGACACGGTGTTCCTATATCGATTGTTTCGGATCGAGATACTCGTTTTACATCTCGGTTTTGGAAAAAGTTTCACGAAGATATAGGTACACAACTGAAGTTGAGCAAGGCGTATCATCCTCAAACGGACGGTCAAACCGAACGTACGAATCAAACTTTAGAAGATATGTTACTAGCGTGCATTATTGACTTTGGTGGTAGTTGAGACGAGCACTTACCTTTGGTGGAATTCTCGTACAATAATAGTTATCATACTAGTATTGGGATGCCACCGTATGAGATGCTTTATGGGCGTAGATGTCGAACCCCGATTTGTTGGGGTGAAGTGGGACAAAAGGAAATCGGGAGTACCGATTTGGTTTTAGAGACGAATAGTAAGATTGATGTGTTTCGAGAGCATTTGAAAAAGGATCAAGATAGGCAAAAGTCGTATGCCGACAAACGTAGACGAACGATCGAATTTCAAGAAGGTGACATGGTGATGCTTAAGGTTTCGCCATGGAAAGGTATTATTCGATTCCGGAAACGAGAAAAGTTAGCTCCTCAGTTTATTGGACCATTCAAGGTTTTAGCTCGTGTTGGTGAAGTCGCGTATGGTTTGGAATTACCCAAAGAGCTTGCAGGGATCCATAATACATTTCATGTTTCTCATCTCCGTAAGTGTCTTGCGGATGATTCGTCTTGGGTGCCATTAGACGAGATTGAGCTAAATAATAAGTTAGAGTATATCGAGGAACCGATTGCCATACTTGATGAGAAGGTCAAAAGATTGAGACATAAAGAGGTTAGGACTTTTAAAGTCCAATGGCGTCATAGTAAGGGTTCCGAGTTTACTTGGGAGCCCGAAGAGTTTGTGTTGGTTTATCTCCCTTCTTCTCATGCGGCTTGGATTGCGAGGACGCGCTCCGATTCAAGTGGGGGAGAGTTGTAACATCCCGTTTTTCCCGTACGTATCGAAAGGTACCTACTTAATCATTTGTATGTTTATAACTCGTTAGCTTATGCGTAAATGTATGAATATATATATATATATATATATATATATATATACATATATGTGCACTTGATAATGTGTGCATGTATAAGTTTAATCATGGGTTTGGTTAGCGTTAAGTCTTGTGAGACTCTTGTGGAAGGCTAGGTGAACATAGGAAGCGGGTTTGGATTGTGCAAGGTAAATAAAATCGAAAAGTGTTTAAGTTGGCCGAGCTGTCCAGTTCTAGCCTTAGGCCGCGCCGCGACAATTGGGTTCGCGCCGCGGCATAACAAGCAAATTGGGATCAGAAGTTGGCTTAAGAAGGGTATATTTTCCCTTTATGTGTCGCGCCGCGACGATTAAGGTCGCGCCGCGACAGTCCTGCAGTTCTGATTCCGGTTTTAGCTTAAATTAAATGACTTTGAGGGAAAAAATGGTAATTTGACATGTAAATCTGATGGGAGCATTAACTCTCCACCACACATCCATTTATTTCATTTTCATTTCCATTTTCTTTCCTATTTCTCTCCCAAAACACAAAACGCACCTAGCTTGATCTTGAGATTTGAAGTTGGAGATTTGTGAATCAAACCTAGGAGCGAGATTTAGAGTTGTTCTCCTTGTTACTAGCTATAAGAAGATAGTCTCGGTAAGTTCTAACTCTAAGTTTTGAGTTTTAATTGGTTAATGACTAGGGTTTTGGGTACTAGAGATTTGTAAGACCCATTTGGTGGTAAAATGGGCGAGTTTGGGTTATGTGTTGTAATGAAACCCTAATAGCCACAATATAGGGTTTTGGCCTTGTGATTTGAGGTTGTAAGTGTCAATTGGTGTTGTTAGCCACTAATGCACTTTAAGAATTATGAAAGAGGTGTTAATGGGCAAGTTTGACTTGATTGTGAGTTTAAGTGTTATAAAATGGGTCAAAATGTACTAGTTGACCTAATTAGTTGAAATAGGTATGGATTACCTTAAGTTTTGTTTTAATTGAAGTTAATAGACTTTAATTCACTAGTCTTAGTGATTAAAGTCGAGTCTTGGCCATTTATGGGAGGTTGTGTGTAGTCGAGTCATTTAATGCAAATTGGGTCATTAAATGCTCAAGTGGGAGTATTGTGGTAAATCCCACTAGTTGTGAAATTGAATGTGCACTTAATGATTTAGGTACATTGCGTTGAAGCTCAGAAGTGCTAAATCATCATCCTTGTGACAAGGTGAGTGGAATAATTATATGTGTATGTATATAATTTATTTACTTGTGGGGTGTGGGTTTAAAGTTCATTGTTGACGATACCATACTCTAGAGTATATTGTGTTGTGATGAGGGTTTAAAGTTCGTTGTTGACGATACCTCACGTATGGAATTAAAGTTCGATGTTGACGATGCCATACGACTATTGTAGTGAGTTGATGAGGGTTTAAAGTTCGATGTTGACGATACCTCATATGTGGGTTTAAAGTTCGGTGTTGACGATACCACATTAATGTAGGCGAATGGGGTTTAAGTTCGATGTTGACGATACCATTCGTTGGGCTAGCCTTGAGATCTTGAGTACTATGGATGTTGTGAACATCATCATTATATTTGTGTTTAGCATATTGTATTGTTGTGTTATATGCTATTGTTATACTAGTCTTGTTATCGTGGTACTTAGCGTTATACATGTGAAGGGTATGCTAATTATGTAACTAGTATGCATGCGGACTTGGTAAGTGTTTACAAGTAAGTAGGTTATATATATGTATGTATAATTGTTGCACTCACTAAGTCTTGCTTACCCTCTCATTGTTTACCATTTTATAGGTTCCGGCTTGGACAAGGGTAAGGGCATACGTTTGGACTAGTGGTCTCCGCTTATGTTGTCGGGGGTGCTTTTGGTGTTAGCTTTTGAAGTTGGCCTAACGTTTTGGGTAGTTTAGCCCCAAACCATGCTCGAGGTCGTTTGGATTATAAACTATCCTTGTAGTGGGTCAAACTTGTATTAAACTTAATTAATGGCTTTCGTGCCTTTTGTAAACATTTAAATTGATGTACGTTTAAATGGAACTTATGGAATGATTTACATATTTAATTGGCGCATAAATGTGTATTATAAAAAAAAAATTATCATATGGAATACGGGTTTGGTTGTTTCACTAGTATTGTATCTGGACACTCCACCGAGTTTGGAGTATCATAGTGAAGAAAAACCTCAATTCGTAGAATTGGGGAGTGGATTAAGAAAGATTTGTTAACATCTTCTCGAACCACTATATATCGTTGTGTTTGTTCTCTCTTCCCTTATCTTTTTGATTACATTTACGCATACATATATTTTATATGTAGTGTTTAAGAACAAACATTTCAAATCACATTATATCAAGTTCAAGTTCAATAAAACGTAAAGAAATTTTTGTAAAATCGATTAAGTAACTATTCACCCCCCTCTAGTTACTTACAATTAGTATCAGAGTAGTTGCTCTAAACGTTTTGCTAAAAATTACTAATTTGGAATTAAGACTAATTTTTGCAAATCTTAGAGTTTAATATCATGGAACAAAAGTTTGAGAACTTGAACTATAGTGAAGGATGCTTCCTGCAAAGGCCTCCACTTCTTAAAAAGTGAAGGATTTTGTTATTGGAAGCATCGATTTGAAACGTATGTCCTCTCCAAAGACAGACTATTGGAACATCATTATTAAAGGTGACTATGTTCCATTTAAGCTTGGTGATGATAGAAAAACTAAAATCTTTATACCCGAGGAAGAGTGGTATAAGGAACACAAAGTAGATGTAGGCAAAAACTATGAAGCAAAAATGACCATCTTTAATGCTTTACCTAGGAAAGAATATGAGACAGTTTTTATGATGGGTAGTGCTAAAGAAATTTGGAATAGTGTCATGGTTACTCATCATGGAAACCCGCAAGTCATAGAAAATAAAGTAGAATTGCTTATAACTAAATATTAACAATTTTCTATTGAAGATTATGAGAAAATAGATAGTGCTTATACTATATTTAACAATATTTGTTCAAGTTTGAAAGCTCTAGGTACAATCTATACGGATAAGCAATATGTTCGAAAATTCTTAAGAGCTCTACCATCAATATGGAGACCAAAAGTGACGGCCATTAACGAATCAAAGAATGCGGAAAAATTGACTCTAGATGAACTCATTGGAAATCTCAAACTACATGAGGTCATACTAGACAAAGATGATGAAGTAGAAAAGGCCAAGAGAGAGAAGAACAAGTCAATTGCTCTAAATGCTAAGATTCATGAAGAATATGATGTCGAAGATGATGATGACGACATTCTAAATGATGAAGAACAACTTGCATTCATTGTTCTCTCATTTAAGAAATTTTACCGAAGGCCGGGAAACCATGTTCGTCCTCCAATGGAACCAAAGAAAACACAATTCGATTCCAAGAAGAAGTTTGTGCGAAATTGCTTTGGGTGCGGTGATACAAATCACTTGATAAGTGAATGTCCAAAGAGAAAGAATGGAAAGGCATTTCTTGGAGGTACATGGGATGATGAAGAAAACGACACACAAGAAGAAGGAAAAGAAACGTATCTCATGGCCATTGATAATCCAATAGACGACGACGAAGCATCACAAGTCGGACAAATCGACAATGAGGTACTTTCAAATACATTTGAATTTAATGTTGACAACTTTGTTAAATTATGTGTTTTGAGTAATAGAGTAAGTAATAACAACACGAGCCTTAAGGAAGAAAACAACTTACTTAGGCTAGAAATCTTACAACTCAAAGAAAGAATCTCTAACTCACAAGAATGTCTCACATGTGATTATTTAAAACATGAAAACCTTGTTTTGAACAAAGCTAACAAACTACTCGAAAATAGAATTAAATTTTCAAAATATGATGGAAGTAGTAAAGTGCTAGAAAACATTTTGAATGTTCAAAAACCAAAGAATAACAAACAAGGTTTAGGATATTAGGAGAATACTCTTAAGGTAGAAACATCTAAACATAAACCAATCGTGTTTGTTAAGCCTCAATAAAAACCCAAAGTAGTAGAGAAACCAAAAGAAGAAAAATCAACAAAGGCTAACATGATTGATCGAGTTGAAACAAATAGGAAAGAAGTCAAGCCACTTGTGAAAAATCCTTTAAAATTTATGATTAACCAAAATACTAGGAGTAACAAGACCAAAACTAAAACACATCTCAAAAAGAACAATAATGTCAAAACTGTGAAAAGATGGGTTATAGTAGGAATCTTTGGTGTTAATCATCCCGGACCCAACAAACATTGGGTACCAAAATTATTGATTAATTAAATATTGGTTTGTCTCAAAGGTTTTGTGCAAAATGAAGATTGGATAATTGATAGCGGATGTACAACACACATGACGGGCAACAAAGAGTTCTTCACAAAGTATACGGAGCACAATGGAGGTGATGTAATCTTTGGTGGCGATGTAAAAGGAAAAATCGTCGGTAAAGGTAACATTACTAATCAAAAGATTACACTTGACAATGTGTTACACATTAAAAACCTAAGCTTTAACTTGCTATGTGTAGGAAAAATATGTGATAAAGGTTATAACTTGACATTTACTAAAACTCCTCACACATAATAAAAGATGGAAAAAGTGTCATAAATGGAATTAGGAAGAAAGGCCTTTATACATGTAAACTAGATGACTTCAAATATGTAGATATTTGTCTAACCTCTATACATGATACTACTACTTTGTGGCATAGAAGACTAGGGCATGCTAATATGAAATTAATTTATAGCATTTCTTCAAAAGGCATAGTTAGAGACTTACCTAAATTGAAATATGAAAGTCATTTTTGTGATGCATGCAAACTAGGAAAACAAGTTCATGCAAACCATAACCCTAAAAACTTTATCTCTACCAAAAGATGTTTAGAACTTTTACATATGGATTTATTTGGGCCATCGGTCGTACAAAGCTATGGAGGAAATTTTACACTTTAGTGATAGTAGATGACTTTTCAAGATATACATGGACACTATTTATAAAGCATAAAAATGAAGCGTGTGAAAGGTTTATAATTTTTGCTACTAAAATACAAAATTACTTGGTTGTACTATAGTAACAATAAGAACGGATCATGGTAGAGAATTTGATAATGATGCTCAATTTGGAGTCTTTTGTGATTTAAATGGTATTTCTGATAATTTCTCGGCTCATCGCACACCTCAATCTAATGGGGTTGTTGAAAAGAAAAACCGAACTCTTCAAGAAATGAGTCGAACAATGTTAAATGAACAATCTATACCTCAAAAGTTTTGGAGTGCAGCCGTTGCCACTTCCACCTACATTCAAAATAGAGTCTTAATTAGGCCATAAATGGATAAAACACCCTATGAAGTCATAAATGGTAGAAAACCAACCGTAAGTCATCTTAGAGTATTCGGGTGCAAATGCTTCATCTTGAACAAAAAGGAATATCTTACAAAGTTTTAACCCAAAGCTTATGAGGGAGTATTCTTAATCTTATTCATTAGAAAGTAAGGCATATAGGGTTCTAAATAAATACACCAATGTCATAGAAGAATCCCTAGATGTCACATTCAATGAAACTCCTCCTCCACCTAAGACTAAACCCTTAGAAGATGATGATGTGATAGAACTAGATGCTATAGAAATAATGCCAACTCAAGTTGGGTCCAATGAAATAAATGAGGATGGATCTCATTTAAAACCAAGTAAGGATAACTTAGCATCTTCGATTGATCTTAAACATGTTAGGGATCATTCTATAGAACAAGTCATAGGAGATATCAATACTAGAACCACTAGGTCTCAAGCATTTAACCTAATTGCCAACTATGCTTTCATATCCTAAATAGAACCCAAAAATATTAAGGAATCCCTATTAGATGAAAGTTGGGTTGAAGCAATGCAAGAGGAATTAAATCAATTTCAAAGGAGTGATGTATGGGATTTGGTTCCTATACCTAGTGAGAGTAATGTCATAGGTACCAAATGGGTCTAGATGAAGATGGCAATGTAGTTAGAAGAAAAGCTAGACTATTTTCACAAGGATATAGCCAACAAGAGGGAATTGATTATGATGAAACATTTGCCCCCGTCGCTAGCCTATAATCTATAAGAATACTTCTTGCATATGTATGTGCAAATAACTTCAAACTTTATCAAATAGATGTTAAAAGTGCTTTTCTAAATGGTGTCATTAATGAAGAAGTATATGTGTCACAACCTCCGGGGTTTGAAGATTTCTAAAAACCATATCATGTTTTTAAACTTAAAAAGGCTCTTTATGGACTTAAACAAGCACCTAGAGCATTATATGAAAGACTTAGAACCTTCTTAATAAATCACGGTTATGAAATGGGAAAAATTGATAATACGCTCTTTATCAAAAGGCATGAAACGGATTTAGTTATTGTTCAAATATATGTTGATGATATTGTATTTGGTTCTACTAACGAATCTCTTTGCAATGAGTTTTCTAAGTTTGTAACGACCCGACTTTTTCGACTTGATTTTGTGCTTTGTGCTTTCACGAAACTGCGTATTTATGCGTACTGAGCTAGTTTATGCTCTGAGATCTTATTTAATGATTAATTACTTTCATTAATATCTTACAACGTGCTATTAAGTGTGTAATCACTTAACTTGATCCCCGAAAGCTTTTACGACCGTTGGTGTCACTTGATGTTTGAAACGAGCTATGTACTTGGTACACGATTAACTTTGGTCATAATCGGAATATTATGACTACGTAATACTAATTGTTATTTTGTAATAACAATTACTTGGTTTTTTGGATGCTTAATTACGCTTAGTAATTTACTAAAGCAAACTAGTTAGTCTTGTTAGACTTTCTACCTTGTTGGACTTTAGCCCACCCTACACTAGCTAGTGGACTATTTAATTAGCCCAATTTAAATAAGTTAGTGACCCATATTAATGAAAGACAAATGCCCATTTATTAGAGGGAACATACTAGCATTTTTGTTAAGCATTATCCTTAATGTTGCATGAGATCCTAACATAAGCACCAACTTTAGACTGTAAAGACCCATCCTAATCTATCCGGATGAAGTCCGTATCGATTTTAAACGATTCACAATAGTTGATTACATCGTGAGGTACTTGACCTCTATATGATACATTTTACAAACATTGCATTCGTTTTTGAAAAGACAATATTTCATTTCATCGAAAGTTGACGGCATGCATACCATCTCATAATATATCTAACTATAATTGACTTAATATTAATCTTGATGAACTCAATGACTCGAATGCAACGTCTTTTGAAATATGCCATGAATGACTCCAAGTAATGTTTCTAAAATGAGCAAATGCGCAGCGGAAGATTTCTTTCATACCTGAGAATAAACATGCTTTAAAGTGTCAACCAAAAAGTTGGTGAGTTCATTAGTTTAACATAAATAAACATTTCCATCATTTTAATAGACCACAAGATTTTCATTTCTCATAAATATACGTCCCATGCATAGAGACAAAAATATCATTCATATAGATTGAACACATGGTAATCGACATTCACAATATGCATATAAGAATATCCCCATCATTCCGGGATCCTCCTTCGGACATGATATAAATTTCGAAGTGTTAAAGCATCTGGTACTTTGGATGGGGCTTGTTGGGCCCGATAGATCTATCTTTAGGATTTGCGTCAATTAGGGTGTCTGTTCCCTAATTCTTAGAGTACCAGACTTAATAAAAAGGGGCATATTCGATTTTGATAATTCAACCATAGAATGTAGTTTCACGAACTTGTGTCTATTTTGTAAAACATTTATAAATATTGCGCATGTATTCTCAGCCCAAAAATATAAAGGGTAAAAAGGCAAATGAAACTCACCATAATGTATTTTGTAGTAAAAATACATATGAAGTCATTTGACAAGTGTAGGATTGACATCGGATTCACGAACCTATATCATTATATATATATATATATATATATATATATATATATATATATATATATATATATATATATATATATATATATATATATATATATATATATATATATATTAATACACGTAATCGTAATCGATCAATTATATATATATTTTTGTTACTAATAATATACTTGTTGTACTATATGTCATTCAGATAAATTTAATATAGTTAATTTATATGTTTAATATAACTATTACTTACCATTAATAATAAAAACCATATATTAAAGTTTAGTATATATTTATATTTTAGTTGATATAGCTTAACTAATATCTTTTTAGTAATAAAAGTATAGTGTAATGTATTTTTATATAAAAGTATCTATTTATGATAATATTGATAGTTTTAGTGATAACAAAATAATAATTTTACAAGAATGATAATAATGATAATAAGTTTAATAATAATAATACTAGTGATTATATTAATAATAATAATAATGATAATAATATTTATAATACTACCTATGTTACTAATAAAAATATTCTTATTTATAACTATAATCTTAATAATAATAATGATAACTAATACTTACATGACAAAATTTATAATAATAAATACATTGTTAATGTTAATAATAATAATAATGGTTTTAATACTTATAACTATGATAATAATAATAATAATAATAATAATAAGCGTTATACTACTAATAATAACAATAATATCAATAACAATAATAATTCTCATAGTAATAACATTAGTAATAATAATCACATAAATGATAATCACAATAATAATAATATAAAAAAAACTACCTTAAAAGGCTTTAAGAAAATAACTGCTCGCCCCTAGGTTCGAATCTGCGACCACTCCTTCACCCAAAACTCCCTCAAACCATTACGCCATTTCAGTGTTTCTGAATTAAATCATAACCCATTATATATATATCTCGTTCTTTTTGTCTCAGCCCATGAATACCACAAAATTCGGCCCAAGTTTCTAACCCAGTCCATCTTCTTCTGATAAATAAAAAAATATTGTGGTTGCCTGGGTTTGAACTCAGGACCTCTCACTCACCCGCACCAACACCTAACCATCACGCTATTGAATGCTTTTCTGATAAATCTTCCAACCATAATTAATTAACCCGTAAATTATATTTCTCTTCCCTTCATCTTCACCAATTCATTATCATCATCATCTTATCATCTTCGTTATCAATCATTTATCATCTCAGAAGTAACATCAGCTCATTATCATCTTCACCTCCATTACATCCTTCTCATCATTATCATATTAGTTATCCTCATCATTCCATATATCATCGTGTTTTGATTTTTATTAATTTCCACATAAAATCGTCATACTCATCATCATAACCATTCTTTATCATATTTTTATCATCATCATCTATATTTAACATCACATGATCATCATCACAATAGACCCAGCACTGTTCATCGTCTTCCTCATCTTTTCATTATCACGTTCATCGTCTTCTTCATCTTTTCATTATCACGTTCATCGTCTTCTTCGTTACATAGCCCCACCATCATCATTCTTCATAACAGAAAACAGATGCAACTGCGGCAGCCTGTTCTTAATTGATTATGTGTCAGTTTTAAACAAAAAAACAAAACACAAGGTACCGCAGAAAACAGTAACAAACGGGGGTGTTTTTGGTGGTTGTCCCCGGTGGTTTTAACAGAAAACTAGATGCAGCAATAGTAGCGTGGAAGTAGTAGTTTGATGAGGATTCTTGGCCGATACCAACAGAAAGAAGAAAAGAAGAAGAGAAAGAGAAGAAAGAAGAAGGAAGTGGAGAGAGAGAGAGAAGTGAGAGAGTAAAGAAAGTGGTGGTTCCCGATTGTGATTATGATTTGAGGTGGGTTTGGGTTGTGTTATACACCGTAGGTGATGGCGGTTATGGTAACGAGGGTGGTGGTGGTTGGGTTGTAATCGAAACAGAAACGGTAAACGTGATGGTGGTGAAGGTTGCAACAGTGTTGGGTGTTGGGCTGTGATGTTAACCGAAGTAGGAGTAGGAACACGAGCCACAGTTGGGACGAGTTGCATAACCCCATAACTGTAATAGTAGTGAAGCAATTATAGGAACAAGTGGGTTTGATGGGTTGTGGTTTATCAACTGAATGAAACAGAAAAATGAGTGTGGTAAAATAAACGAGTAGTTGGTGGTGTATAGGTTGTGGAGGTTGAAGGTGATGATGGTGTTTTACGATGGTGACCGCCGGTGGTGGCGAGTGTAGGTAGTGGTGATGGGTGGCCGAAGCAAGAGGAGATGGTGGTTGCATCAATATTTAACTCATATGTATATATCTTTATATTATGCAGTTACATATATTTATATAGTATTAGATAAAGAAGAAAAGAGAAAGAAGGATATAATACTTCCTAAGTTGATTAAGGAAATAAAACACGGAAACCAGAATTTGAGTAATAATAATAATTAATATAATAATAATAATAAAACACTCTCGTGAACTTATTTGTACACATGCTACCGACAGTTTTCGGACTGTGTTATATCGTGCCCATTGCTAAACAGTTAAAACATAAAAGTGTTCCCAAAAATTCCAAAATTTTAAATTAAACATATTTAATTATTTCACTCATTAGCTGTATGAAACCTGATCAAAAAGGTTCTATAATTATTTATTTTCTGTTCCAATTATTATGTACGGAGTGCTAATATTTAATCTTAAAAAGGTAAAAATATTTTTGACAAATCTAAAATCTTCGGAGTCAATTTACAGTCCAACTTTTATTTCAATCCTTCATGAACATGTACAATATCTATATTAAAACTAACAAACCATTAACCGAGTGTTACTGATGTTTACTAATTAAGCTCGAAATCATTCATTTCGCATTTACTCTCGCTCTAAATATAATCAGTTTTAAATAACAAGTTTTATCACATAAATATATGTTATATATTTTTAAACAAATAGATTTAATATTATTTTATATATTTACAAGTGGTAATTATATATATATATATATATATATATATATATATTTGTAATAATAGTTTTCATTACATCGCATATTATTTTACATATTTATTTTCAACAATTAACTCATATATTACTTCAGTTAATATTTCAAATTATATATATATATATATATATATATATATATATATATATATATATATATATATATATATACATGTATCTATTTACAATTAGTTGTTCGTGAATCGTCGAGAATAGTCAAAGGGCAAATGCATTAATGTAAACTGTTCCAAAATTTTGAGACTCAGCTTTACAGACTTTGCTTATCGTGTCGAAATCATATAAAGAGTAAGTTTGAATTTGGTCGGAAATCTCCGGGTCGTCACATAGACAACCATTAACCAAAAAGCAAAAAGGTGTCCCCCTTGTCCCCCACCATAACCCACGGCCTAAACACCCCTCCCACCTCATCACCACCTATAAATACAAGCCTTATTTCACTCATTTCACACTTGATCTCATTTGCAATTTACACACACTTACTCTCTAATTCTCTCTAGTCTTTCTCACTCTAAAAAGTGTAAGTTTTTGATTTTTTTTTTCTTCTTCTTCTTCCCTTCATCTACACGACATCATCATCATAATTTTATGGATATAGCTTTTAGCTTTTGATCTTGCTATATCTTAAAGATTCATACTTGGGTTTGAATCCTTCAAGAACATCGAAGATTCAAGCTTTCTAGCTTTGAATCTTCACTTATTTTGTAGATCTAAATCTTTTTAGCTTTAATCTTGTTATTTTGTTATAAAGATTCAAACTTGTGTTTGTAATCTTCATGTATCTTAAAGATCAAAGCTTTATGCTTCAAGATCTTCAAGAACACTAAATATCCAAGCTTTTTAGCTTAGGGTTTCATTATTATTTTAAAGATCTTAGCTTTTTAGCTTATGGTCTCATTACTTTCATTATTTTGTTAAAGATCTTAGCTTTCTAGCTTATGGTCTCATTAATCTTGTAAAGATCCAAGCTTTCTAGCTTAGGGTTTTCTTAATACTTGAGATCTAAGTTATTATTGTAGATCTCACTTACTTGGAACCTTTTTGTGTTTGTTGTGATGATAAAGATCAAGTCTTCATCATCACATATGATATAGATGCATGAACTTGTGTAAAATAGACAAAGGTTGAACCTTTATTGGATTTATGCAACAAAGAGGCAATCTTGATGTTCAAAACTTGTAGAAAGATAGATTTTACTCTTAGTTGTGTGTTTATGGTTGAACCTTGGTCAAAGTGATGCTAAAACATCAAAGAGTTGTACACTTGAAGCTTACAAGCATCAAGGATGAGAACCGTGATGAGCATCAAGCACCAAGAACCTCACCGGAGCACTTGTTTGCTGTTTTTCGGGGTCTGATCAGACTCCTGGGCTTCTGGAAAATTAATTTTCAGGTAGTTCATTTCGAGTAGATGAATTTTCGTTTGGCCTCGACTTAATCCGATATACGGTTTAGGATTTATGGCCTTCCGAAAGTCACTACGCCCTTGTAACGTTGTGCTGAAATTTCTGACCTACTCGCACTAAAACCATCGCCACGGTCAAACGAAGACAATTTAGGTTCTGCAAATTGGTCAGCGGTTAGAGGACTCACATACAGAGCCATAGCCACTGACTACGCATCTTTTCAATTTGTATAGAGGTTGTAACAGCTGTCCAAAGTCACCCTTTTGTTTCGATCTCTATTCTTGTTAAACTTAACTTAGTGTTGATGAATGATGATGATAATGATGATGTCGATGATGACACTTAAACTTAATTTATTCACTTTTAACCTTTTGGGAAAACATACTGACCTAGTGATCTTTGACTTAGGTTGACGACCTTTTGGACCGACTTACTACCTGCATACGTTTCGTATCGACTTTTACTGCTTATTCACTATGAGTTATAGCTTCCTTTTTTTACTTATACTATTTTTGGGACTGAGAATATATGCGCTTTTTATGTTTTACTTACTTGACACGAGTACTTAAACTTTACATACGCGTGGGTTATATAATGGCATAAAGATTCCCCTTAGCACGGTAACTTTTAATCATTGGTTTTGAACCGGTGGACGCGAATATTAGATATGGATCCATAGGGTTTGATATCCCCACTCGGGCTAGTCGCGCTAGCATTTAATGGGTGTTTGATACTTCGAGGACAAACGCACTCGCCAAGTGCACTTTTAGGGGGTGATATACATACGTTAAGTCTAGTTACCGGGTGCCCACGGTTAAGCATATACTGTTCATACTATTTTGAAACACTGATTTAAACTGCTGGTTGAAGCACTGAAATCTCGTGGTCTACATTACATTACTGATTACAAATAAACTATAGCTCACCAACATTCGTGTTGACTTTTTAAGCGTGTATTTCTCAGGAGCTTAGACGTTGTTGCTTCCGTTGTTAGACTTGCTGTCTTGGTGTTATAGACTTGCTGTTATGGACCTGCTGTGTTAGATTTCCACTGCATTACTTAGAGATGGCTCAATCATGGAACTTTTACTTTGCATTCATAACTTACGTTATTTTCAAACAATGGTTTTGTAACGACCTTTGGGTCACGTACTTATGTTTATGCTTCTATTCATAGGAAGCACATTGTCTTTTGTAAAACGCTATCTTTTATGAATGCAAAACTAGTTTTCAAACAGCATGTAGTGTTTGACCTTTTAATGATCCTGTTGTTGATGAACCGTGCACGATGGTTTTGTACGGGGTGTCACATTTGGTATTAGAGCATTTATTGTAGGGAATTAGGTTGCATTAGTGAGTCTTGACCGAGTCGAGTAGGATTCGCTAATAGGGCTAATCTACAACTTGCTCGTTTATTTGTTTCTGTAAACTGTTGCATGCTACTGTTAGATCTTATTGCATGTTACTGCTTATTACTATTGCATGCTACTGCTTACTTTTACTGCTATATGAACTTACTGCATGCTACTGCATACTTTCATTGCTATGTGAAACATATACGTATCATACTTTTATGCTTTGAACATAAGTACGAAAACAAACATTCCACGTGCGAGTTAGAACAAAAAGCCTCAATTCAATTATCATTAGTTACACTTGCAGGGTGTAAACGTGAACT
This sequence comes from Rutidosis leptorrhynchoides, assembly GCF_046630445.1. NCBI lineage: Eukaryota > Viridiplantae > Streptophyta > Magnoliopsida > Asterales > Asteraceae > Rutidosis > Rutidosis leptorrhynchoides. The sequence goes on from NC_092335.1 coordinate 133,501,106, forward strand.
TATATTATGTGATCACATGGGCTTGACGAGCCTCATTCGGACGGTTCGCTACCGTTAGCGGATGAAATATATTTTCGAGTATAGTGTATGTTCTAACACTACGCAACAGGGTACAAAACAGTTAAGTCTTGATAATTGGGTGCTCGCGAACATACTTTTGGAATGCAAACGATTTGGATAATCAACTATACAAAATCTTGTGGTTCAAAAACAACGTTTACAAACACCTATGATTTCACCAACGTTTTTCGTTGACAGTTTTCTATATGTTTCTCAGGTTTATGATTGGCTATTTGATACATGCTTCTGCGTACACTCATACTTGCTTGGGGTCAAGCATACATGCATACACTTTGATTACTTGCTTGGAGTCAAGCATACATGCATACGCTAGTGATAGCACCTTTGGATTCAAACAAATGTTTACATACATATTTACGCTATTTATAGCAACCGTGATTTTAAACTAATTGTGTCGTAAGTTATTTCATTTATACTTTATAACTTTTGTAAACTTAAACTTGTTGTCGAACTGTTTGGTAAACTAAACTTTGTAAGTCTTGTACGTGTAGCGACCCCGACAAATCGTCAAGTGATGGCGTCGACTACGTGGGTCCCATTACCTGATTATAAGTCTTTAAGATAACGTTTGACCAAAATATGTCGCCTTCATTTCAAAATAAAGATTGTTTCAAAGTTTACAAGAATTGTTCAACCAAAAGTTAAGTCACAACGTTATAAGTACGATTGAAATCTAGGCGACACGGTTTAAAGTAAAGTCAAAAGACGCTCCATGAAATGCATGTATACTCGACATCGGATGCAAGTATCAAATAGTAAGCGGAAGCATGTTTCACATATCGTGCAAGACCTGAGAAAAACATAGAAATCTGTCAACGAAAACGTTGGTGAAATCATAGGTTTAAATAAGTAAGTACAAGTGAACCACAAGATTTGCATCAATGAAATAATAGTAATACATTCCAAAAGTTTGTTTCACGAGCACCCAATTATCAAAGCTTAACATTCCTTCCATTGTATACCCCATCACTTAGTGCTAGAACAAACACTGATTCTCGAAAATATATTTCATCCGTAGACGGTAGCGAACCGTCAAAGATGAGGGTTGTCAACCCATATGGCCATATAACATAAGTTCTCGCTTACACCCGGCAAGTGTAACTAATGATAATCGAATTGAGGATTTTTGTTCTAAACTCGTATGTAGAATGTTTGTTTTCCCGTTCTTGTGTTCACTTAGTTCAAAAGAATCGTTTATGTTTTCTCATCCCAATATAAGTTCAAAAAGAGTAAAAGTGGGACTATGATCTCACCTTGAGTGCAAGAGTTAATAAAGTACTTCAACAAGTAGACGCGTGCAAAGACAAAGCTAGTCTTGACCTAAACATATAGGTTGTATCAATAACGGTAAACACAAACGGTCAAAGATGTTCAATTAGTCCTATGGCTCGTTAAGACTCGATCATAATAGCATGTGAATCAAATTGTCATGTTTCATGCAAGGTACAAGTATAAAAACATGTTAGAACGATTGCACAATTATTTGGTTAAGTTTGACAAAAAGTCAAACTTGGTCGGGTCAAAGTCAACGAAAAAGTCAACATGTTCGGGTCGGGTCCCGGACTATTTTTCTATGCTAATTATTCATATACAAGTATATTAGAACAAGTTTCATGTGAATCGGAGGTCGGTAGCTAGTCAAACATTTCACGTGAAATGGGACAAAGAGGTCAGAATCTGACCAGGCCAATCCGCGCGCAGCGCGGGGATGGGGCGCGCCGCGCCACCATCTGGGCAGAGAATTCTGGTCAGTTTTTCAAAGTATGCACGAACCAAAACCTTTTCCAACCCAACTCTTGACCCGCAAACACTTATAATGCCTATCATATATCGTTGGAAAGGTATTTTGACGAGGAATACAACTAAGCACTTATGGTCCAACAATAACATCATTTACAATAGCCGAAAACTCATCAAGCGAACAATAAAAGTCCATTTTCAAAGTTTCAAGTTCATCAATTGCATTTTGAGTTTCGTTAAACCAATTCACACATATGATATGCCGTTTTGAAGGTAATCAAGCATACAATCCAACTAAACACTTACCAATAACATTAACAAGCATTCAACGCATCAAAAGTTCGTTTTAAGAGTTGTCAAACCCTAACCAAAACCTCAAAATCACTAATCATGTTAATGTAAGGTTTTCATGTCAATCAACACACCAAAACGAAGCTATTGGAGTAACTAACACTTTGAACACACAAACATTAACATCTAAACACATTTCATCATCCAAAATCAAAGATTAAGCATACACTTTTCATTTTCAAGCTAGTTACACCAAAACATCAAGATCGAGCATACAAATCATATATTCATGTTATACACGAGCCATAGACACTAACTAACAACATATCAAGTCAAAAACATGAATTTGAGAAATCTAGAGTTTTAGAGATGTTACCCAAAATCGGTGTAGTTAGTATCAAATCGTAGAGGATGACGAGAGGATTAAGAATATGTAGTCGGATTTGTTGTGAGCTTCCAAGATCAAAATTAGATGATGAATTTTGTGTTTGTGTTCTTGAGAGAAAAGGAAGAAAGAAAAAGAGGAAGAAGATGGTGAAATGAAGTGTGTGGTGGTGAGGAGTCACTAGTTAGCCAAGTTTATCCGAGTGGCGAGATTAGTCCCTCAAGTTTGTTGTCGGGTGCGGGAAATAACCAAACGAATATTTTTAAAACGCAAGTTAACGAGAGATGTTATAATCGAGTAACGGGATTATCATGAACACTAGTTAACGAAGTGCACGAGTATAGGTGACGAGGGATGTTATTTTTTAAAAAAAAAAGACGGTGTTAAAATAATTTAACGGAAAAACGCGGGATGTTACATTATCCACACCTTAAAAGAAATTTCGTCCCGAAATTTAGTTGGAAGTAATAGTCGATGTGTCTTACTCGAGACCTAGTGTAGTAACTCTACGAATGATTGAAGGTACTTTTTTGGACATTCCACGAATCCGGATAGTCGGGGTGTTACGTTGTATTAGGGCTTGGTTTTACGATCCACAAGTTCAGCCGGTTTTTCCTATGAGGAGGAGTTTGTCATCAATAGTTGGTGCATCTAGGAGGATTGCACGTTCCTGTTCCGCAGGACACATTTCTAAGTTTGTTACACGAAATGTAGGGTAAACGGAAACTTAATTGAGTCGGAAGTTCTAAACGATAGGAAGCGGTTCCAATACGCCCCAAGGTTTCAAAAGGTTCAATATTGCGGCTATAGCCTTTCTCGATTTCCTAAAATGGATTTTACCTTTCCAAGGTGCGGTTTCTCAATATTACGCGATTACACACTGGGATTTGTGAGGTTTTCATCTAAGTTTGGTATAACTCTTCTGGCGACAATGGGTTGTCTCGAGCCCTTCTCGGACTTGATCGATCTCAATTGTTGTTTTTTTTTTTTTTTTTTTTTTTTTTTTTGATGGAGTTCAGATTTCGGTGGTTGATGCTTTGGTTAAATGAACAGGGGTATGACATTAGCGGTCATATAGGGTTTCGGAAAGTGCGTGTGAACACACGAGTGGTATCTACTGTTGTAAGAGTGATCTACTAAAGGTGACAATACGAGTTTGTGACATGTCTTTCCAAGACGTAAATCGTTCGTTTGCTCGGTTCGTCGGTTTGTGGGTGGTACGCGGTACTCATGTCTAAACGGGTCTCCAAGGTTTCTTGTAAAACTAGAAGTGAAACGAGTATTTCGATACGGAATAATTGACAAAGATACACCGTGTTGGGATAGAATCTCTTAAGATACGTTTGAACAAGTTAGTTAGGGTTCGAAAAATGTTCGTTAGGACTATTCACCCTCGTGGCGAATACTTAGGTAATATGAGGAATTTCTTTAAACGGAAATGCGAGCGATAAAGATAGGAGTGAAATGAGGACTTAGAATAGGATGAGCTTGCATCTCGAGGTTGCTATAACATGCCTCTAGTTGTCAAAAGTTGAAGTCTGAAAGAGAAACGAGGTAGTACACGTAGTTGCATAGTTCGGGGTTGAATAATAGTTGACCGATTATCAGAAACACAAGGGCGTTAAGTCAAAGAAGAGTGAAGTATTGTTGGATTGTGTGTTATCTTAAATTCCAGTAATATCAGACGGTGACGGTGAAATAACAGAGGTATGTAGTGTGGTACGTGATGACGAGAAGTTTGATCGGATCCACAATTTAGTATTCGAATTCTTCGTGTAAAATAACGAATTTTAGTTTTTTTTTTTTTTTTTTTTTTTTTTTTGAGAGAGTATGCCTTTCGGCGTTCAAATAGAAATATTTCCATGTTCGAGTTCCCTCTGTTGCTATACGATTTTAACTAGAAATGTCGGTGTGAAGAATCACGCTCAAGGTTCGAACACGGAGAGGTTTAGAGTTTTCCTTAGTGAGTTAACGAGTTTAAAAGTAGTGTAACACGAGAAAAGTCAGAAATGAATCTTCGGTAATAACAGACGAGATCTAAGATTTTTACGAATACAAGTCCGAGTTGGTAGAGTTTCCTGATTACATGTGGCTTGATTTCGAGATTGATTGTAATGCCTTGACCATTAACATCATGGTCTAGAAAATTGGACTTCGTTCAACAGAAATTCTCACTCGGAGAATTTGGTATAGAGTTGCTCTTTTCTCAAAAGTTCGAGCGTAAGATGGTGATGTTGTTCGTTTTCCTTCTTTACTTAAATAAGTTAAGATGTCATCCATAAATACGATAACAACTTTGTCTAGATAAGTTGCATACGTGGTTTAGGAGGTTCATGAATACGGACGGAGTCCTAAATAAATCAAACGGTACTAAGAGAGATTTACAACTAACGTTGCGAATTCGGAAAAAATGGCTTAGGAGACATCGTCTCCCTTAACCCCCAATTGATGATAACCGGAACGGAGGTCGATTTGGAATACACGGGATCCACGCAAAAAAAATCATGAGGTAATGGATACGAGGAAGAGGGTATCGGTTTCCAACCGAAAATTACTCGGTTCACAATAATCTATACCTAGTTGTAGGGAAACAATTTCTCCCTCACGAATAGGTTCTGAGCTCCTTAGTTCTATAGGTGTCGAGTCCAATTTCTTAACGCATATCCTCCGATAAAATTTATAGACACACAATACCTTTCCGTTGGTCGCTTACATTGCCTAAGTAGTATCTAGGGGAAAAAGGTGGAATGCAAAGAGTACAAGTCAAGGTCTCGGTTGTAAAACGTCTAGCGGTAATCGAATCGAATAAGTATGAAATATACGGTTTGTTGTGAAGAAACGTACCCGTTATTAGTCCATCGTCGTTCCGGGCATCCTAGGTGTCGATGTTGAAAGTTTAACGGCGTGCGTTGGGGTTGATTTTCTTATTTGGGCATTCATTCCTAAAATGACCCATTTGGCCACATGCGTAGCAAGTGACCGACTTTTGTGTGTTGGGTCCCTTTCGAGGGACGGGGGTGGCACTTCCACAATGTTTGTCGATGTGACCATTTCCTTGGCGCCGGTGGCGAAACCTGCCACATCCTTCAAAGTGATGCTTGTGGCATTCGTTACAAAAAGGTAGTTTTCCGGCATACCCTTTCTTGTCGCCGGGGAAAAAGGGCTCTTTGGTGAAGTTGTTATTGTTGCGGTTGCTTGATTGGGAGGCTTCCCATTTTCTTTTGTTGTTACTCGGGTGGTTCTCGACCATTGGTGCCGGTGCTTCCATTTCATTCGCCGTTTCTAAAGTTTGGCGGGCCTTGGTTAAAGCCTCTTGTAGGTTAGTGGGTTGGGATGCCATTACCCCGTGTTGAATGCTCTTAAGGAGGCCATCCATGTAAAGTTCGACTCTTAGGGATTCGGGAGTCATGAGATTTGGACACATTGAGACTAGTTCGGTGAACCGTTGATTATAAGTTCCGAGGTCATTCCCGACCGTTTTTAAATTCCTTAGACCTTGTTCGAGCCTTCGAGTCTCGTCGCGCAGAAAATATTCGGTGATCATTCTTTCTCTTAATTCGGTCCATGAGAGTGTGTGGGCTTCATCGATACCCACCGATTGTACGTACTTGTTCCACCACGAAAGAGCAATGCCGGTGAAAGTGAGGGTGGAAAACTTGACCTTATCTTGGTCTCGACAACCGCTTGTGTTAAAAACGGTCTCCATTTGTTCAAACCATCGGGTGAGAACAACCGGTCCTCCGGTTCCATCGAAAGTGGGAGGGTTGTACTTCATGAAGTTCTTGTAGGAGCAACCTTCGCTTGAATTACCGGCTCCACGATTTGTGTCGTTGGAAAAGTGATCGGCCACGGCCGTACCCACGGCGGTGGTTATCATTCGTTGAAGAGCTTGTTCTAGAGTTTCGAGAGGAGTATTGTGTTGACCTTGGTGAGCCATTGTTCCTTCATGACACAAGAATATCGTTGATTAGTATTCTTAACAATACTAACCGTGATATGGAATAAAGATATAGAGAAAATTTTTCTTTGACTCGCCTTAAATTCTTTATGTCATAATGTCGGAACGTCCATGTGAATCACCGTAATATAATCCCGAAAATTATATTACCCTGATTCTCATGTGCATTTAACATTACTTCATAAAGTCAAGGTGGCGCGTCAACAAAATTTATCAACGTAAGATCAAGATCGAATACGAGTTAGATATGATAGAAGAGTTCGAGTATAAATGCACAAATAGTCAAGTAATTCCTACTTCAGTCTATATGCCGGTTGTAGTCTAGATTCACCTATGTACCCTATGACTCGGGGTGGACACAAATGAACTCTAAATCCCTACAACCAAGGCTCTGATACCACTTGTAGCGACCCCGACAAATCGTCAAGTGACGGCGTCGGCTACGTGGGTCCCATTACCTGATTATAAGTCTTTAAGATAACGTTTGACCAAAATATGTCGCCTTCATTTCAAAATAAAGATTGTTTCAAAGTTTACAAGAATTGTTCAACCAAAAGTTAAGTCACAACGTTATAAGTACGATTGAAATCTAGGCGACACGGTTTAAAGTAAAGTCAAAAAACGCTCCATGAAATGCATGTATACTCGACATCGGATGCAAGTATCAAATAGTAAGCGGAAGCATGTTTCACATATCGTGCAAGACCTGAGAAAAACATAGAAATCTGTCAACGAAAACGTTGGTGAAATCATAGGTTTAAGTAAGTAAGTACAAGTGAACCACAAGATTTGCATCAATGAAATAATAGTAATACATTCCAAAAGTTTGTTTCACGAGCACCCAATTATCAAAGCTTAACATTCCTTCCATTGTATACCCCATCACTTAGTGCTAGAACAAACACTGATTCTCGAAAATATATTTCATCCGTAGACGGTAGCGAACCGTCAAAGATGAGGGTTGTCAACCCATATGGCCATATAACATAAGTTCTCGCTTACACCCGGCAAGTGTAACTAATGATAATCGAATTGAGGATTTTTGTTCTAAACTCGTATGTAGAATGTTTGTTTTCCCGTTCTTGTGTTCACTTAGTTCAAAAGAATCGTTTATGTTTTCTCATCCCAATATAAGTTCAAAAAGAGTAAAAGTGGGACTATGATCTCACCTTGAGTGCAAGAGTTAATAAAGTACTTCAACAGGTAGACGCGTGCAAAGACAAAGCTAGTCTTGACCTAAACATATAGGTTGTATCAATAACGGTAAACACAAACGGTCAAAGATGTTCAATTAGTCCTATGGCTCGTTAAGACTCGATCATAATAGCATGTGAATCAAATTGTCATGTTTCATGCAAGGTACAAGTATAAAAACATGTTAGAACGATTGCACAATTATTTGGTTAAGTTTGACAAAAAGTCAAACTTGGTCGGGTCAAAGTCAATGAAAAAGTCAACATGTTCGGGTCGGGTCCCGGACTATTTTTCTATGCTAATTATTCATATACAAGTATATTAGAACAAGTTTCATGTGAATCGGAGGTCGGTAGCTAGTCAAACATTTCACGTGAAATGGGACAAAGAGGTCAGAATCTGACCAGGCCAATCCGCGCGCCGCGCGGGGATGGGGCGCGCCGCGCCACCATCTGGGCAGAGAATTCTGGTCAGTTTTTCAAAGTATGCACGAACCAAAACCTTTTCCAACCCAACTCTTGACCCGCAAACACTTATAATGCCTATCATATATCGTTGGAAAGGTATTTTGACGAGGAATACAACTAAGCACTTATGGTCCAACAATAACATCATTTACAATAGCCGAAAACTCATCAAGCGAACAATAAAAGTCCATTTTCAAAGTTTCAAGTTCATCAATTGCATTTTGAGTTTCGGGAAACCAATTCACACATATGATATGCCGTTTTGAAGGTAATCAAGCATACAATCCAACTAAACACTTACCAATAACATTAACAAGCATTCAACGCATCAAAAGTTCGTTTTAAGAGTTGTCAAACCCTAACCAAAACCTCAAAATCACTAATCATGTTAATGTAAGGTTTTCATGTCAATCAACACACCAAAACGAAGCTATTGGAGTAACTAACACTTTGAACACACAAACATTAACATCTAAACACATTTCATCATCCAAAATCAAAGATTAAGCATACACTTTTCATTTTCAAGCTAGTTACACCAAAACATCAAGATCGAGCATACAAATCATATATTCATGTTATACACGAGCCATAGACACTAACTAACAACATATCAAGTCAAAAACATGAATTTGAGAAATCTAGAGTTTTAGAGATGTTACCCAAAATCGGTGTAGTTAGTATCAAATCGTAGAGGATGACGAGAGGATTAAGAATATGTAGTCGGATTTGTTGTGAGCTTCCAAGATCAAAATTAGATGATGAATTTTGTGTTTGTGTTCTTGAGAGAAAAGGAAGAAAGAAAAAGAGGAAGAAGATGGTGAAATGAAGTGTGTGGTGGTGAGGAGTCACTAGTTAGCCAAGTTTACCCGAGTGGCGAGATTAGTCCCTCAAGTTTGTTGTCGGGTGCGGGAAATAACCAAACGAATATTTTTAAAACGCAAGTTAACGAGAGATGTTATAATCGAGTAACGGGATTATCATGAAAACTAGTTAACGAAGTGCACGAGTATAGGTGACGAGGGATGTTATTTTAAAAAAAAAAAGACGGTGTTAAAATAATTTAACGGAAAAACGCGGGATGTTACAGTACGTTTCAAATGAATGCGACATAATTTTGGTCAAACGCGTCTCATATAGGGACTATGACCACGTAACGGGACCTAAGTTAACGACGCCGTTAATGACGATTTTTTGGGTCGTTACAGATGGTATCAGAGCGTTGGTTTTAGGGAAGTAGGATATGCATTAGTATGTCGTTTCGACTACAACCGGATAGTTAGCCATTGCATTCTGACATACATTTGCTATAGATAGCACTTACTTGACTACTTGTGCATAAATACTTGAATCATTCTTAGGCAAACTTCTTAATGGTACCAAGCTTTCATCATACCAATCCGTATTCTGCCACTTTCTGGTAACACACGTAAATTCGAGATTCTTACGCGCAAGGATGACGACGACTTCGTTAGTCACTCTAGATCGGGAACTCTGACTCCTTGGTTGTTATTCACCCCGTCTCATCTTACCATCCACAAGTGTTATAAAGTTACCATCACTACTCTAGGTGAGTATCGTCATCAATATTTTATCACTACGGTTACGTACTACTCATTATCATAATTCGTTACTCTTTTCGTACCTAAATGCATTATTGTTTGACTTGAACCACAATGACGTGAACCATCATTTATACATTTCCCTCGGGAAATGCTTATTCAGAGTTGCACTAATTCTTTTGATTAGATACGAGTCACGTTAGTGATGTCGCTATACTTTGTTCATTTTAAATCTTCACGATTACACGAATTTGAATCTATGGAGTGATGTGGGAATGGAGATATGAGTTAGCGTAATATAACGACACTCGATCAACGTGGTTATATTACGGTAAGTCATACTAAAGGTCTAATGACACGTTATGGTGATTGGACTCGATCAACCTAATCACCACCATGTACCATGTACATGACTTCATTATTCTTGTTTGAACATCCGAAAACTCCGAGAATACTAATAACAACCATACCAGGGACACACGTTCGATTATTGTCGAACCATATCTATGCTTCCAAATGAATGAAAAATTCTTTCGACTTCAAACGTATGTTACACGCGTATTCTATCTCGTTTTCGCACAATTTATCGACAAACTACAATATGTTCGTTATGCTCACATCGGGGCGGAAACTTCTCTCGCATCACACTCGTACTCCCGTATAAGGAAATCTTTTATCTAAATTCTCAATGGAGAGAGAGACTCTTCACATTATACTAGTATTCGCCACGAGGGGGAATAGTCCTAACGAACGTTTTCAGAAACCGATAAGAAACTTGCTCTAACAAACGTTTTCGAAAACCGATAAATCTTCAGCGGTGCAAAATTCTTGAGAAACGAAAACTTGTTCAAATATATCTTAAAGAAATGTACCTCATCTCGATCGAGATTCTCGTTTCACTTCTAGATTTTTGGAGTGCCTTACGAAAAGCCTCGGGACCACGTTTAGACATGAGTACCGCACATCAACCATAACCCGACGGACCGAGCAAACATACGATTCAAACCCCGGAGACCATAATACGATTTTGTGTTATCAACTTCAAATTTACTTGAGAAAGGTATTTGCCTTTAGCCGAATTCTTTTACTACAATAATTTTCATTCGAGTATTAACGCCACACCTTTCGAAACTCTACATAGCCGCAAATGTCGTTTTCTTATTTGTTGGACCGAAGTAGGTGACAAGCAAACCACCGGACCCGAACTCATTCATGAAACAACCGAGAAATTTCTTTTAACCCGAGAAAGGCTCAAGACGGCCATAGTCACCAAAATAGCTATGCCGATGGTAGACGTAAACCCCTCGAATTCCAAGTGAGTGACCGCGTAATATTAAAATCCTCACCTTGAAAAGGTGTAATCCGTTTCGGGAAACGTAGAAAGCTAAATCCGCGATATTATGATCCTTTTAAAATTTTGGTGCGTATTGTACCCGTTGCTTACCGTTTCGATCTTCCGACTCAATTGAGCTCCGTTCATCCTACATTTCGTGTATCAAACTTGAAGAAGTGTCTTACGAAACAAGAACTTGTTATCCTCTTCGACGAGCTTACTATCGATGATAAACTTCACTTCCTAGGAGAACCGGTTAAAAATTTTGAATCGTGAAACCAAACTCTGAAACAACGTAAAACCCCGACTGTCAAAGTTCATTGAAATGCCCAAGGGAGTACCTTCACTTATTTGTAGAATTTGCAACGCAAAGGTTTTGAAGAAGAAACAACAACTACTACTTCCAACTAAATTTCGGGACAAAATTTCTTTTAAGGTGTAGGTAATGTAACATCCCGCGTTTTTCCGTTAAATTTATTTTTAACACCGTCTTTTTTTTTAGATAATATCTTTCGTTATCTAAATTCGTATCTTTCGTTAACTAACGTTCTTAATATTTTCGTTAATTGATTTTAACGTCTCATGTTTACTCTCGCATTTTAAAATAATTCGTTTGGTTAATTCACGCAGCCGCTTTCAAACTCGAGGGACCGAAGTTGCCAAGGGGCCAAACTTGTTGACTATGTCAACTAGTCAAGCCCCATCTCACCCACTCATTCACTTTACCTCCTACATCTCATTTTTTCTCTAGTTCAAGAACACCATTTTCATCTTCTCCACTAATTCATCATCTATTTCAAATCTAGGAAACTTGCTACAAAATAAATTACATATTCGTGATCCTCTCTTCATCCTCTACATTTTGGTACCAATTTCATCTCGTTGGAGTAACATTTTTAAAACTCTAGATTTCATGTTCTTAGTGTTTTTGACTTGAAATGGTGTTAATTAGTGTCTATGGCTTAAGTCTAACATGAATATGTGTTTAGTTTGCTCGATTTATTATTTTGAGTAACTAGTTTGAATATGAAAAATGAGTGTGTTTAATCTTGAATTTTGGATGATTAAATGTTATTTAAATGTTAAAGTTCATGTATTAAATGTGTTGCTAGCATCATTAGCTTCATTTTGATGTGTAGGTTGATTTAGAAAAGCTTCATTTGCAAAATGGTTGAATTCATGATTTTAGTTAGGGTTTGATGAACTTTAAAATGAACTTTTGACGCATTGAATGCTATGAAATGTTGTTATTAAGTGTTTAGTGTATTGTATGTTTCATTACCTTCAAAACGGCGTATCGTATGCGTAAATTGGATTCCCGAATCACCGTTTGCATTTTTGAGCTTGAAACGTTAAATAATGATCATTTATTGAGATTTTCATTGTTGTTAATGACGTATTTTATTGATGAAATATGTTTAGTTGTATTCCTCTTTAAATTATCTTTTCAACGATATAAGATACGTGTTTTGAGAATTTAAGGTTCATAAGTTATGGTTGTTTGAAGTTGGATTCGTGCTTGAGTGTTCAAAAACTGCCAGACTTGCTGAACAGCCATTCTGAGCGCCGCTCAGGGTTCTGGAGCGCCACTCCGGACCCCGGCTGTCCAAAAATACGTATTTTCGTTTAATTCTAACTATGCTACGTGTTACAATAAAGTAATGCAAAATGATGTGGATACTTATGTCCATGTTCTATGATCTACTTTTCATGAGTGTGTTAGTTGTCACCTTTACTTTATTAGGTGTATTAGTTGGTGTGATGATCATTATGTTTGTGATCTATCTAGTATTTAAACATGTCCATTGTAACCATTTAATATACCTTTGATTACACATTACACATTACACATTACATTTTAAGGTTCCATCATCTCATGTCATTTCCTACACTTCTCATTTATAGCAAATAGCTTTTTCTACATGGTATCTAGAGCGGGGTTAGGCAATTGCTTCTTGGTTTAGAAGCATTTTTCTTTGTGTTCCTATACTCAAATAAGGTTAAAGAAAAGCATTGTTCTTGCTAGCAATAATGGAGGTCGCATATGGAAATGGTGGAAGCATGAAATTGGAGATAGAGAAACTTGTTGGTGATTACAAGTTTTGGTGTATGTGCATGGAGGTGTATTATCAAGGTCAATATTTGTGGAAATTTGTTGCCATGACCGGTGCAACAATTTCTATGAATGTCCCGGAGCAAGGATCACGAAGGAAATGGATGATCAAGTGTCGAAAGGGTCTCTTTGTGTTGGTGACGTCAATTAGCAAAGAGTGTTTTGATCATGTCCGTGATGAAGGCTCATCAAGGGAGGTTTGGGAAGTTCATAAGAATTCGTATCATTCAAAAGTCACAAGAACAAATGTGACTTAAACAAGCAATGATCGAAATTTTGCATTAAGGGGGAGTGTTACAATAAAGTAATGCAAAATGATGTGGATACTTATGTCCATGTTCTATGATCTACTTTTCATGAGCGTGTTAGTTGTCACCTTTACTTTATTAGGTGTATTAGTTGGTGTGATGATCATTATGTTTGTGATCTATCTAGTATTTAAACATGTCCATTGTAACCATTTGATGTACCTTTGATTAATTATCTATTACACATTACAACTTAAGGTTCCATCATCTCATGTCATTTCCTACACTTCTCATTTATAGCAAATAGCTTTTTCTACACTACGTACCCCCGATCAACATGAAAATTAGCCAGCATGCTTATATATGATTAAAAACCTCAGAAAAATTGTCGGATACCCGACCCGACCCCATTGACTTTTTCATTGACTTTGACCAAGTTTGACTTTAGTCAAACTTAACCAAACACTTATGCAATCGTTCTAACGTGCTTTTATACTTGATTCTTGCATGAAACTTGACAACGTGATTCACATGCTATATATTCGAGTCGTAACGAGCCATAGGACTAATTGAACACATTTCTCCCGACCTTGTGTCGTAACCGGTTAATTGATACAACTTACTTGTTTAGGTCAAGGCTAAGAAACTTTCATGCACACTTTTTCTTTGTGAAGTACTTTTATACTCGTGCACCTTAGGTGAGATCATAGTCCCATATTTTTAACAACTTTTATACTTTTAAATCATGGGATGAGAAACATATACGTATCATACTTTTATGCTTTGAACACAAGTACGAAAACAAACATTCCACGTGCGAGTTAGAACAAAAAGCCTCAATTCAATTATCATTAGTTACACTTGCAGGGTGTAAACGTGAACTTATATTATGTGATCACATGGGCTTGACGAGCCTCATTCGGACGGTTCGCTACCGTTAGCGGATGAAATATATTTTCGAGTATAGTGTATATTCTAACACTACGTAACAGGGTACAAAACAGTTAAGTCTTGATAATTGGGTGCTCGCGAACATACTTTTGGAATGCAAACGATTTGGATAATCAACTATACAAAATCTTGTGGTTCAAAAACAACGTTTACAAACACCTATGATTTCACCAACGTTTTTCGTTGACAGTTTTCTATATGTTTCTCAGGTTCATGATTGGATATTTGATACATTCTTCCGCATACACTCATACTTGCTTGGGGTCAAGCATACATGCATACACTGTGATTACTTGCTTGGAGTCAAGCATACATGCATACGCTAGTGATAGCACCTTTAGATTTAAACAAATGTTTACATACATATTTACGCTATTTATAGCAACCGTGATTTTAAACTAGTTGTGTCGCAAGTTATTTCATTTATACTTTATAACTTTTGTAAACTTAAACTTGTTTTCAAACCGTTTGGTAAACTAAACTTTGTAAGTCTTGTACGTTTCAAATGAATGCGACATAATTTTGGTCAAACGCGTCTCATATAGGGACTATGACCACGTAATGGGACCTAAGTTAACTACGCCGTCAATGACAATTTTTTCGGGTCGTTACAATGAGAACCGTGATGAGCATCAAGCACCAAGAACCTTACCGGAGCACTTGTTTGCTGTTTTTCGGGGTCTGATCCGACTTCTAGGCTTTTGGAAAATTAATTTTCAGGTATTTCGTTTCGAGTATATGACTTTTCGTTTAGGCCTCGACTTAATCCGATATACGTTTTAGAATTTATGGCCTTCCGAAAGTCACTACGCCCTTGTAACGTTGTGCTGAAAAATTTCTGACCTACTCGCACTAAAACCATCACCACGGTAAAATGAAGACGAGTTAGGTTCTGAAAATTGGTCAGCGGTTATAGGACTCACATACGGAGCCATAGCCACTGGCTACACTTCTTTTCGATTTGTATAGAGGTCATAACAGCTGTCCAAATTCAGCCTTTTGTTTCGATCTCTATTCTTGTTAAACTTACCTTAGTGTTGATGAATGATGATGATAATGATGATGTCGATGATGACACTTAAACTTAATTTATTCACTCTTAACCTTTTGGGATAACATACTGACCTAGTGACATTTGACTTAGGTTGACGACCTTTCGGACCGACTTACTACCTGCATACGTTTCGTATTGACTTTTACTGCTTATTAACTGTGAGTTATAGCTTCCATTTTTACTTATACTATTTTTAGGACTGAGAATACATGCGCTTTTTATGTTTTACTTACTTGACACAAGTACTTAAACTTTACATATGTGTGGGTTATATAACGGCATAAAGATTCCCCTTAGCACGGTAACGTTTAATCATTGGTTTTGAACCGGTGGACGTGAATATTAGTTATGGATCCATAGGGTTTGACATCCCCACTCGAGCTAGTCGCGCTAGCATTTAACGGGTGTTTGATACTTTAAGGAAAAACGCACTCGCCAAGTGCACTTTTAGGGGGTGATATACATACGTTAAGTCTAGTTACCGGGTGCCCACGGTTAAGCATATACTGTTCATACTGTTTTGAAACACTGATTTAAACTGCTGGTTGAAGCACTGAAATCTCGTGGTCTACATTACATTACTGATTACAAACAAACTATAGCTCACCAACATTCGTGTTGACTTTTTAAGCGTGTATTTCTCAGGTGCTTAGACGTTGTTGCTTCCGCTGTTAGACTTGCTGTCTTGGTGTTATAGACTTGCTGTTACAGACCTGCTGTGTTAGATTTCCGCTGCATTACTTAGAGATGTCTCAATCATGGAACTTTTACTTTGCATTTGTAACTTACGTTATTTTCAAACAATGGCTTTTTAACGACCTTTGGGTCACGTACTTATGTTCATGTTTCTATTCATAGGAAGCACGTTGTGTTTTGTAATGGAGAACTCAAAACCAATGGCGACTCCTATGGCAACAAATGTGAAGCTCACTTTAGAAGGAGAAGGAGAAACGTTTGATAGCACTAAATATAGGGGAATGATTGGATCCCTTCTATATTTAACGGCAAGTCGGCCCGATATCATGTTTAGTGTGTGCTTGTGTGCAAGATTTCATGAAAATCCAAAGACATCACACGTTGAGGCCGTCAAAAGGATCTTTAGATACCTAAAGGGAACAATGCATTTTGGGTTATGGTATCCAAAGTTCATCGGAGTTGATATTATGTGCTTTGCGGATTCCGATCATGGAGGGTCAATGATTGATAGAAAGAGCACAAGTAGAGTATGCGCATTCGTGGGTCTTTGCTTAACATCATGGTTCTTAAAGAAGCAAACGTTCATTGCATTATCTACCACCGATGCCGAATATGTAGCTATGGGAAGAGCGTGCCCACGAGTGTTATGGATGAAGCAAACCTTCCTTGATTACGTTATCATCTCATCCGAAATACCCATATGCTGTGATAACAAAAGTGCTATAGACCTATCTAAAAATTAAATATTACACTCTAGGACTAAACATATAGACATTAGGCACCACTTCCTTCATGACCACGTCCAAAATGGTAATATTGTGATAGACAAGGTAGAATCTGCTGAAAATGTAGCTGATATATTTAAGCCCCTTAAAAAGGAGACCTTTAACTTACTTAGGAATGGGTTGGGAATGATGGAACATACTCCGTAAAATCTCCTGCAGATCATGCACGGTCGAACTACGGTCGACCGTGTAGGCAACCGCCTGGCGTCTGACGATTTTCTTTGTCTTTTATGTACTCTCTTTAATATCTACACAACTTTTCCACCAACCACATCTCTTCTTTAAACCCCAACCACTGGATCTCTAGATTTTCTTTTGTCCTTTTTCAAGTACTCTTCAAAAGTGGTCCAAACTCTTTCAATTTTCTTCAAGGTAAGCATCCAAAAACTTATTTTAATTTTGCCTATACTTGTTTAATTATGTAAGAGTCCTTCCAAACTAATAGGAACACTTGTTTTCTTGCATGAATTTATTAATTATATGTAAAAATTGTTATGAAAAGCATTACTTATCAAATGTGCCATAATAGTGGTTTCTTGCATAAAATCTCATATATGTTTTAAGCTTTTAAACCCACTCATGCACACACATATGTTTGAACAAATCATTATGATACTAGTAAATCTCATGACTACTATCTATACTTGACAAACATAAAGTAAAATGATAAAACTTGTCTAAATTTTCAAAAATAAATGGCACAATTTACTTTCAAAATTTTGTTTTCAAAATGAGTCTAGACAATGACTAATCTACACATGTTTAGCATATAGTTTTTCAAAATTATATAATAAACTTGAACATTTTGCTAAAAATATGGCTTTTCTAGGAAATGACCAACACGAGAAATCAACGTATTACAAACAATAGGCAACACATGGAAACTAGAACACTTCATGAAGAGCGTGTTGTTCATCATACCGAATTTTCGGAACTAACTCAACTTTTCACTCAAAATAATTGCTTCTCATTCCTTGAATTTGATGAAGTCATTTATCCAAAATTGATTAGAGAATTTTATGCTCATCTTGATGTTTCAAATCCCGACCAAGTTACATTTCGACTTTTCAATACATCATACACTTGGTCACGTGAACAATTTGCAACCGTTATGGTCATTCCTTCCAATGGGCGTTCCTTCTATACTCCATCTACCGATCTAAGATCTCTTAACCCCACATTTCCATTACAACCTATCTTAGATCTCATCACCATTCCTGGAGTACAACGAAACCTCAACCAACGACTTCGCATTCAAGATGACGAAATACGCCATGATCTTCAACTCCTATTAAACGTCATTCGCAACAATATCTATTGTAGAGACCCTACCGCCACTTACGTTTCAGGAACAAAGTTGTTATCATGTGGTCTCTTCTTATCATGAGCCCATAAATCTCACTTATCTCACGACTCAACGAATGGGTTATCTTTGAGAGCTAGGGAATCGCCCTCTTTCATACTCAAACCATCTTAATCGACTTTTTCGATTCGTTGGTGCCATTACCCCACCTCAAATTCCTCAACCCGTATCCACAATTCCTATCACCTATTGGATAGCACATCCGATCGTCGTTATCTCTTCCGACAATGAAGGCTCAACTGTCTCCGATGCATTTAGCACCAACAATATTTATCATTAAACAATTAATGTTGGTAAAGAATAAGTTTAAGGGCGGGTAGATTCAACACGTGTCCTAAGGTTAAAACATGTTATGTACTAATTATTGTCATGCACTTCTTATATTTATTATGTTTGTTGCTCCTTTATGTTTAATTTGGGTTCGAGGGGGAGCCATACTATTGATAAACAGGAACAATTGATGAGCTTGTACGTTTTAAGGGGGAGCAATACTCTAGGGCGCGCTTAGTTCCAGGGGGAGCTAACCTTTTTGCTTCAACAAAAAGGGAGAAAGTGTATGGTAAGTGACGTTAACACTTATGTCGGCTTACATAGTTAAAACACTTACTCATAGGTTTGTCATCACCAAAAAGGGGGAGAATGTTGGTTAAGATTCCAATCATAATATTCAAAAGTTAATCACTTTGTTTTGATGATGGCACAAAAGAGATAAGTACTTAATCATATGTAAGATGACATGAGTTCATAAGCCTACAATATCTCTAGCAAAATACCAATACATAAATAATTAACTTGGTAAAAGTGTTATGCGGCTGCACCACGGTCGACCGTGAGTCTGACCGTGGATGCCATGTACCAACGATTGCACCTTTTTCTAAAATTGTCAATCTACGGCTAACCTCACGACCGACCGCAGTTCGACCGCAGTTTTTTCTGTTAACAAATTCATCCTCATTAAGTTAGACCACTTTGAGGCATCTAATTTACAAAACCTTTTTAAACATACTTATAATAGTTGTCCTTTTTGATCTCAAAAGAGTTTTGAACCAAAAGATGTTAATTTTTACTAATCACACCTAATGAAATTTTAATGACATTTTAAGCTCAATTAAGGTTAAACATATAAGTATTTTACTTTTCACTTGTTATCAAATGTCATTCAAATACATACTAATGATGGTCATTAAAAGTCCCAACAAAAGAGTTGCTCTCCCATAACTTTTATGCATCATTTTTATGTATGTGCAATTATGAACTAGTAAGTTGTTGATGTAATAATCTCGAACTAGATTCAAACTAGTTCATTTGAAATGCAACAAGATCCAAAGGACAAAATGCTTCCATTAGCAAAGTGAGAAGTAATTAAGAAAGGTTGATGAAGTTTTGGAAGATAATGCTTTGTCAAGAGACAAAATTCTGCAATTACTCTATTAAGCAATCAATGACATATAGTCAAAGCTTGAAGACTTTCTTCTTTTATGGACATGTCAACTTCCACACTTATGACCAAAACAAAAGGTGTGACACCGCTAAATTTTTATATATATATATATATATATATATATATACGTGGCGGAAGCATTTATTTATTAATTACAAAATAAACATTAACTATTGTTAATACAGTACAACCAGTGTCACGTGTCATTCCAACAAAATACATGTTTTAAACGGAAGAGACATAAATGTATGATGTTTACAAAAGAACACATTTTAACTAAGTAAAATCACATCAGAGTTGACTCCTGTCAAACAAAACATTCACATGCCCGTCTTTTAACCAAAATGCATCATTTGCAAAAGCGAACAACCTGCAGGGAAGAGATGGAGGGGTATTAGCATGAAGCTAAGTGAGTACGACTAACTACAGGCAATAGTATACAGGAACCGTCATACTAATCATGTCACAAAGGCTAACACACAAACGTCACCCAAGTGCCGTCTACAGAGACTCTGGCGGCTTGGCTAAACCATTAACCACCAGCTGATCGGACTGGGGCTTACCAGAAGTTCCTCCACCATCGTGTGTATATATATAATCCACACGTGACGGACGCGTCATTCACATATATATACACCTCGATTGTCTAGGCTACCACATGAGGAACCCAACCAGCAGTTTGATCTCTCCTACCGAGGCTACCACACAATAGGGACGCACTGGGCTACAGCAGACACGCATCAACTAACATGCAGTCATCACAACGTACTAACTAACCACAACATTAAGTATATCTAACAAGCATGGCAATCATAATATAACATGCTACACTATACTATATTCTCCAGTTAATCCCACTCAACAATTACCAGCAACCAGCTCAGATAATCTACTAATGAGCGGCTTCTTTATCCTTATCACCTGAACATAAGGCAAATCAAGTTACTTACTGTCCATTAACATCAATTAACACAGTACAGAAATTTTTGTATCAAAAAGCGTCCGCTAAAATTTTTTTGCTTAACACTTGTGCATTTTCAAAATTTACATCCTGAACATCAAAATACAAACGGGCAGCATAACGGCTAAAAATCAACACTTAGTAAAATATTTCACTGCCAAAGACACTCGGTCGACTGTCATAGACAGTCGGCCGACTATCTGTTAGAACCCCGAGAATTGCATAGATTGTGTGCTAAGCCTTGTAATGGTGGGATATAGATGAGGGCTATATATATCCCACAAGGCAACCTTAGAAGTGAGTCATTCACACACATAGCCAAAGATTTGTAAAGGTGTTCAAGGAAGTTGTGGAATAGAATTCTAGTTTTCTCTCTACAATCTTCCTACCTTCACACACATTCATACGATATTCATCCTAACACACCTCAACATTTGGTATTCGAGCAAAAGCTTTTTAAGCATCGATCCGAATATCGTGTGAATCTTCATATCTTCATCCAATCTTCATACACATCTTTAAATCTTCATCCAACCTTCATACTCATCTTCGAATATTCATACCGAATCTTCGAATCTTAAAACAAAATTTTTTACCGAATCTGAATTTTTATCCAAAATAATAATTACCGAATTTTATTTTTGTTCGCTACAGTACTTGTACAAAATTAAGAATACCGAATCTCAATTTTCTCTCTCCTATTTTCACGTGACATATACAGTACAAGATATCATTTCAATTCTTTCTCCTGATTTAATACAGTACCGAATCCTATTTTCCCATTTTTCATATCTGACCGCTACAGTACCGAAGGATACTTCTCTCTCCTGAATTCATTACATCGATCTATCATCTCTCTCCTATTATACTGTACATCGATCAGATCACTGTCTCTCTCCTATCAACATAAACAGATACATCGATCAGTCTCTCTCTCCTATATACATACTGTTCATCGAAGATCTTCAACAACAGAAGCAAAACAGATCGAAATCGAGATTAAGATCATCAACATCATCAGATCTATTCACCTCATCTAAATATAGTGCTTCGTCTTCATCATTAAAAAAATAAAAAAAAATAAAAAAAACGTGACCGATTTCATCTATGAAACGATTTGGATCTTATCATTCGAAATTGATCACTGTTTCAAGCATCTGGATACTCCTTTGAACTTCGACAACACCTAATTTGAATGTACAACATATGTTGATTAGAGATTCGTATCCTTTCGACTTTTTCTAAAAGTCAACAATTATCAAATTCTAGCTGTGATTGATGATTCTGGTTGAAGTGTTAATTGTCGAGTATTCGGTTAATGATCTCAAGCATCTTTTGTATTGATTACAACATCTGAAACGATCTAATTTTTTCTTTCAATTTTCAAGTTCATATGAAGATACAGTCACTGTTCATCGACTGATTCATGAATTCTATAATGTTTTGTAGTTAGATCCTTCACATAAAGTGTATTTCGCTGCTTCAGGAGTGTGTTGACATCAAAGTTGAAGATCAATTCCATTAGATTCGAATTTCGCGAATTTTGGTGTTCATATTACTGAAGAAAACATTCGGTATTGATCTCGGTATATTGAATCAGTTATTGACTCGGTATATGCTTCGGTATATCTGATTTGGTATACATTCGGTATACATTTGGTACCTGGACTCGGTATTGCATTCGGTATTGCTTCCATATTCGGTAGTGATTCTGTATTGTTCTTTCAAGAGTTACTTTGATATTGGGCTCCTCAAAGCTACTAGTTGGACTACCGAATCTCATTTGGTTACTAAGTGGGCTTACTGAATCTGCTTTTGGTCCAAGAAGCAACTTGAGCCCAAGTTTAGTAATCAGGAGACCAAATTGTCACTTTTAGTCCCTGATAGTTTTAGACTTTTGCAAGACAAGTCCTATACCAAATCTGAGTGACAATTTGACAATTTAAATCCCTGATAGGATTCAGAATTTACAAGGGTGGTCCCTTACCGAATCTGGACTAACGAGGACTTAACGAAAGTCAACGAAACGTTCAAAAACAAAATTTGATTCACCGGAATCATATTTTGAGGGGGAGAAAAGGCGATAATACTTGATATTATTCAACGATTCGTCATAATGATGCATGTTACACAAGATTTTCGTTCGAAACCGGATTTCATTGTGAGATTTAATCATCAAGACAAGAAATGTTCTTGTTACTACAACACTCCCGTAAAATGTGCTTTTATCAAATTTGTAGAAGATACAAAAGCTACAAAACTTGAGTCGATTGCTTTGTTAATGACTCCACGAGAAACATCCTCTATTGAAGAGACTGCACATTATGAATATGGTTGTTCATGCCACAACAAAAGTGAACCTTCCAATTGTATCTTTGCACAACATAAACTTCATCAACAACTTCAAACAGAACTTCAACGTATGCGAGAACAAGAAGTTCAAACGACATCTTCAAAGATTTCCAAGGCGCAAGCTCAAATCAATAAATTGGAATCTTAAGTTGCATACAGTAAATCAGAATCTGAAAAGCTTCAAAAGCAAGTGACTACTCTTCAAAGTAACATAGAGAGTCAAGCAAAAACTTTCAAAGAAAAAGATGACAGTAACGCTCACATCATTAAGGATCTTCGTTCACAGGTTATTGAAAAACTAATACTTTCCAAGAAACGTGAGCTTGATTCAAAGGTCATCACTCAACTTCGCAAGCAAAATCAAACATTAATTTGTGACTTTGAGAAACGAATTTCCGAGTTACAAAAGGAGGTAGATGTTAAATCAACACCAATTCTGAAACCCAAAATGGTGTCATTAGGAGTTAATACTGATCTGATATCAGTAGTGGATAAATCAACGACTACGATTCCAGATTCTCCTCAAACGGTTGAGAAGAAGATCATCAAGATGAAATCCACTCCTCCTACAATTCCTAGACCCAAGAAATCATTTTCCTCAAGCAAAAAGGTTTATTCAGGTTACGAAACCAACGTGAATCGTCCGTTTCTGAAAACCACATACGGGGAGAATGGAGAGATTACGGGTTATCGTGATCAATATGGTTGGTTTCCACACAAAACCAAGAAGTCATGCATAGGTCCGAGAAAAACCCCTCGCACCAAAGTTGACCTAGTTTCTAAAACTTCAAAGATTCAATTTCCGAAACAAGTGTCAATCAAAGCTGGCACCACACCCGTTTCCGCAAAAACAACAACAAAAACCAAATACTCTTTTCAAGAGTTGATCAAGTTTAAGCCAAGATCCGTGAATATGGCTAAAACTTCATTCCCTTCAGTACCACCAGAACTATTCTCAAACGCTAAACCAAGTGTCCCGAAAAAGTGGAGTGCAGAATCCATAGATGCAATTGATGATACCTACAAATGGTATTTCAAACGAAGATGATTTGACTTCACTACGGTTTCTATATACTTCAGTATGGGACCCGGTCTTCAAAGAGATGTTAAACATCATACCTTGACCGACGTAACTTGTCAAGGGGGAGAAAGTGTTCTTACTTCCAGGGGAGTACCGGTTATTCTTTCCAGGGGGAGTGAACACATGCTTATCATGATTCCTGGCTCTGATACCTTGATTAAGTTTCCACATTAGTCAAGAGGGAGCTATGCATGAAGATTTAACTCCGATTATCTTTGCATAGGCTCTGATACCCTTTCCCTCTCAGATCAAAATATGCTTAAGGGTTAATCACATTTTGAGGGGGAGATATAAGGGAAAGTACGAGGTCTTCAGCAATTCGTCTTCAGCAATTAGCAAATTCGAAGAAGATTCTCAAGAAGTCCGTTGAAGCTCCAAGAATTTAAGAAATTCAAGATCGTCAACAATGGCAACATACATAAATCGAAGACTAGATTAGTAGTTTTAGATTTTTTGTATGTAATTTGTAAGGTTGCTAAGTTTTTGCACACAATCAATGCAAAGGGGGAGATTGTTAGAACCCCGAGAATTGCATAGATTGTGTGCTAAGCCTTGTAATGGTGGGATATAGATGAGGGCTATATATATCTGATAATGCTAAAAACGAACATATATTTCATAGCATTATTCCTCAAGAAAGACAAGCTTTTAGTTGCAATTGTTCTATTTACAAGTGATATTCGTTTAAATAATAAAAGGTGAAGACAAAAGACAGATTCGACGAATTGAAGACGCAAACGACCAAAAAGCTCAAAAGTACAAAAGACAATCGAAAAGGTTCCAATTATTGATAAGAAACGTCTCGAAATCACAAGAGTACAAGATTCAAAACGCAAAGTACAAGATATTAAATTGTACGCGAGGACGTTCGAAAATCCGGAACCGGGACCAGAGTCAACTCTTAAAGCTCGACGCAACGGACTAAAAATTACAAGTTAACTATGTATATAAATATAATATAATATATAATTAATTATATTAATTATATATATATTATATATATATATATATTAAAAACCGTCGGCAGCAAGAAACTCCAAGGGTGTGAGCTGTAAATACATCTCCGCGACTCGCGGAGTTTTAAGGGCATTTTGCCGCGAGTCGCGGAGCCCCAATTTTCAACTCTGGCTAGAAAGCCAACCGAATTCTGATCAAATTATATCATCTTTTTTCTTCCTCTTCATACGTAAAACTTATATTTATATTTATAATTTATATTTTAATTTTAATTATAATTCTAATAATAAGGGTATGTTAGCGAATGTTGTAAGGGTGTAAGTCGAAATTCTGTCCGTGTAACGCTACGCTATTTTTAATCATTGTAAGTTATGTTCAACCTTTTTACATTAATGTCTCGTAGCTAAGTTATTATTATGCTTATTTAAAACGAAGTAATCATGATGTTGGGCTAATTACTAAAATTGGGTAATTGGGCTTTGTACCATAATTGGGGTTTGGACAAAAGAACGACACTTGTGGAAATTAGACTATGGGCTATTAATGGGCTTTATATTTGTTTAACTAAATGAAAGTTTGTTAATATTAATATAAAGATTTACAATTGGGCGTCCCTATAAACTACCATATACACTCAATCGGACACGATGGGCGGGGTATTTATATGTACGAATAATCGTTCATTTAACCGGACACGGGAATGGATTAATAGCCACTAGAATAATTAAAACAGGGGTGAAATTACATTCAAGGGTAATTGGTGTAATTGTTAACAAAGTGGTAAAACCTTGGTTTACACGCAGTCGATAACCTGGTGTATTCATTAAACAAAGTATTAAAACCTTGTTACAATTCGAATCCCTAATTAGTTGGAATATTTAACTTCGGGTATAATAATAATTTGACAAGGACACTTGCAATTTATATTTATGACTGATGGACTGTTATGGACAAAAACCAGACGGACATATTAAATAATCCAGGACAAAGGACAATTAAGCCATGGGCATAAAACTAAAATCAACACGTCAAACATCATGATTACGGAAGTTTAAATAAGCATAATTCTTTTATTTCATATTTAATTTCCTTTATTTTATATTTAATTGCACTTCTAATTATCGCACTTTTATTTATTGTTATTTAATCTCACTTTTAATTATCATACTTTTTAATTATCGCAATTTTATTATTCGCAATTTCATTATCGTTATTTACTTTACGCTTTAATTTAAGTCTTGTATTTATTTTATATTTTACATTAGGTTTTAACTGCGACTAAAGTTTTAAAATCGACAAACCGGTCATTAAACGGTAAAAACCCCCCTTTATAATAATAATATTACTTATATATATATTTGTATTTTTATAAAAGTAAACTAATATAGCGTTGAGCTTTGTTTAAAGATTTCCCTGTGGAACGAACCGGACTTACTAAAAACTACACTACTGTACGATTAGGTACACTGCCTATAAGTGTTGTAGCAAGGTTTAAGTATATCCATTCTATAAATAAATAAATATCTTGTGTAAAATTGTATCGTATTTAATAGTTTTTCCTAGTAAAATATAAACTATTTTATATACACCTCGCATAACATCAAGTATTTTTGGCGCCGCTGCCGGGGACTTATCTTAAAAGCCGGAAGCGCAACGCTAATATAAAAAAAAAAGATTTTTTAGTTTACTTTTATTAAAAGTCGTTTTTGTAAAAATACGTTTTAATTATTCAAAAAAAAAAAAAAAACAAAACAAAAATATAAGCATTTTTAAGATTTTGTTAAATATTTAAGTTTTATAAGTTTCTTTATTTCTATTTTAGTTTATAAAAATATAAGTTTTATTTTAAAATCTTTTATTTATTTAAAAAACAGAAAACATAAAATAAAAAAAAATAAAGAAAAACGCGTAAAAAATTGAAAGCTGTCAACAGAAATTCTGAACCCCGCGACTCGCGGGGTTTTCTTCTTTAATTGCCGCAACTCGCGGAGATCATCTGACACGCGCACAGGAAGCCCTAATTCAGCATTAATTACAGAAATTATTAATTTTAATTATTATTAAACCCTAATTATGTATTATTATTATAATTAGTTTTATTTTTAGATTTACTTTTTATTTTTATTTAATTTGTTTTATGTAGTATTAATTAGTTTTATTAAATTGTAAAATTAGTAGTTTTATAAAATAAATAATATAAAAATAATATTTTTATAAAAATTGTACTTTTTACAACTTTTTGTATATTTTTATATTTTGTCCCTTTTTAATCGTTGTAGCGTAATATTTGTATTTTTAGCTCATATTTAATTTTAAACTTAGTTTTTGCTATAGTTATTTTTCACTCCTAGATTTTTAGGCTTTGCCGTAGAATTCCTTAAGTGCTTTTTCTTTAGACTAAGATTTAGGTGCTTTAGAATTTTGCGACGCCTTTTTAAGTTTTAGTTTCTTTTTAAGTTATTTCCATTTGGGATTTAGTTTTTCCTTGTAAGCTTTAATATTTTTAGACCTTTTACTATGTACCAATTATCATTCCAATTAGTAATTTCAATTTGCGATTATAATTTTAAGTTAGTTGTAGTAATAAGGTTAAATTAGTTAAGTATTTTTAAGTTTTTATAAGTTTCTTTTATTTTTCCGTCACCTTTTATTTTTCAACCATTTTTTCTTTTTCGACCTTTTTCGACGAACTCTTTTTCTCTCTTATTTCTCGCCATTCTAGTTTTTAGGACTTAGAATTTTTTCTACTTCTTATCTAAATTTCTTAAAATTACGAAAATTTATTTTAAGCGGTTAAATTAATAGACATCAAAATTTTCTGGTTCGTAGTAATAGTTGGATTTGTACGTGGACCGGGTTATTGGAGCCAAACAGTCCTCAATTATATTGAGACCAAACGAATCCTGCCCCTCTGCTGCATCTTTTGGCTATTCGAAACGTGGGCAAAATCAGAAAAGTCTATTGATTGGATAACTTATTATAAATTTTCTTTCCTTTTAAAAACTAATAGGATATTCAGTGAATGCACCGAGCAAGACGTTCATCACCTTTTGTACGTTCACCACCTGTAACTCGATCAAGACATCGTTTAACAAATATAACCGCCGTTGATTTTTCTTTAGAATCGTCATCCAGTCGACCAAGTACTTCAGTTCAAATTTCCGATAATCCATTTTTTGAACCCGACCTCACAATTGAGAATCCAAAAAATATTCAGGAACGGTTCGTAGATCCTGAACCATTAAACTTTCCTCCGGAACCACCAATCATTCAAACAGAGATTGTTGAGGAACGAACCATTAAATCTGAAGCATCTAGTGATACCGATTCAACAAATTCAATTATGGAGAATCTGGAACCTTTAAGTATGGAAGACCGAATGAGAGCTAAACGCACTGGCCAAGGTCACGCAATTACTCATCCAGACATTAATGCGCCAGATTATGAAATCAAAGGACAAATTTTACACATGGTGACTAATCAATGCCAATTTAGTGGTGCGCCGAAGGAAGATCCAAATGAACATCTACGTACCTTTAATAGGATCTGCACACTATTTAAAATCCGAGAAGTGGAGGATGAACAGATATATCTCATGTTATTTCCCTGGACTTTAAAGGGAGAAGCCAAAGATTGGTTGGAATCGTTACCTGAAGGGGCGATCGATACATGGGATGTTTTAATTGACAAATTTCTTAAACAATTCTTTCCTGCATCTAAAGCCGTAAGACTTCAAGCAGAAATTGTTAATTTCACACAGAAGCCAAATGAAACTCTATATGAGGCGTGGACAAGATATGGAAAGTTGTTAAGAGGATGTCCGCAACATGGTTTAGACACCTGTCAAATAGTACAAATATTCTACCAAGGATGCGACATCACTACAAGAAAAGACATAGATATAGCAGCTGGTGGTTCTATTATGAAGAAAACCGAAACTGATGCTTACAAAATTATTGATAATACTGCTTCCCACTCACATGAGTGGCACCAAGAAAAAGATATCATTAGATCATCTAAAGCAGCTAGAGCCGATTCTAGCCATGACTTAGATTCCATTTCCGCAAAGATAGATGCTTTCGAGAGACGAATGGAAAAGATGACTAAAGATATTCACTCAATACGAATTAGTTGTGAGCAGTGTGGAGGACCACATTTGACAAAAGATTGTCTCAGTATTGAATTAACAATGGAACAAAGAGAGAATATTTCATACATAAACCAAAGGCCTGGAAATAATTATCAGAATAATTATCAACCGCCAAGACCGATTTACAATCAAAACCAGAATTATAACCGAAATATTCCATACAACAACCAACAAGGTCCTAGCAATCAACAAGTATCCAATAATACTTACAATCAGCAAAGACCGAATTTTCAAAACAAACCACCACAACAAACCGATGATAAAAAGCCAAATTTAGAAGATATGATGACGAAGCTAGTTGAAACTCAAACGCAGTTTTTCACATCTCAAAAACAAACCAATGAACAAAATGCTCAAGCATTTAGAAATCAACAAGCTTCTACTCAAAATCTGGAACAAGAAGTAAGTAACCTAGCAAGGTTAATAGGTGAAAGAAAACCTGGAAGTTTACCTAGCGATACAAATGCTAACCCCCGGAATGAAACAGCTAAAGCTATTACCACAAGAAGTGGTACAACACTTAAACCACCTAAAATACCTGTAACTTCTGATGAAACTATTCCTACTCCACAAGAACCACAACCTGATCAAGATAAGGAAAAAGAACCGGTAGTTGAAAAGGTTAATGAAGATAACACAGTTAAGGATAAACCTTATGTTAAACCATACCAACCACCACTTCCTTATCCGAGTAAAATGAAGAAAGAGAAACTTGAAGCCGAGCAATCCAAATTCTTGGATATGTTTAAACAGATAAATGTAAATCTTCCTTTCATTGATGTGATTTCAGGAATGCCAAGATATGCTAAATTCTTGAAAGATCTAATCACGAATAGAAAGAAAATGGAAGAACTCTCGGCTGTTACTATGAATGCTAATTGTTCAGCAGTGCTGTTGAATAA
Source organism: Rutidosis leptorrhynchoides (assembly GCF_046630445.1). Lineage (NCBI taxonomy): Eukaryota > Viridiplantae > Streptophyta > Magnoliopsida > Asterales > Asteraceae > Rutidosis > Rutidosis leptorrhynchoides. Next base: position 133,531,171 of record NC_092335.1, read on the forward strand.
GATACCAGAAAAATTATCTGATCCAGGAAGTTTCACAATTCCATGTTTTCTGGGTAGTCTTAGTTCAATAGAAGCATTGGCAGACTTAGGTGCTAGTATAAATCTAATGCCGTATTCACTATACGCTAAACTAGACCTTGGAGAATTAAAACCAACCAGAATAAGCATACAACTAGCCGATAGATCAATAAAATATCCTAGAGGGATAATGGAGAACATGCTAGTTAAAGTTGGTACTTTAGTATTTCCAGTAGATTTTGTTGTTTTGGACATGGAAGAAGATTCTCAAGTTCCTCTCATATTAGGAAGACCATTCTTAAACACGGCTAAAGCAATGATAGACGTGTTCGGTAAGAAACTGACCCTAAGTATAGAGGATGAGAGTGTTACCTTTTCAGTTGATAGAGCAATGCAACAACCACAATCTGCAGATGATACATGTTATTATATTCAAACTATAGATGCACATGCAGAATTATTAGAAGAATTTCCAGAATTACAAGGAACAGGAGAATGTTCTTTAGGAGAAGGTAATGAACCAATTGATGAAGCTGAAATGTTAGCTACACTTATAGCTAATGGATATGAACCAACAACAGAAGAAATTCAAATGCTAAAAGAAGAAGACAGATATCGATATAAATCATCGATAGAAGAACCTCCGAAATTAGAGTTAAAGCCACTTCCAAACCATTTGGAATACGCTTATTTACATGGTGAATCTGAATTACCTGTAATAATATCGTCTTCTCTTACTGAAAATGAAAAATCACAACTCATTTCTGTGTTAAAAGCTCATAAACCAGCCATTGCATGGAAGATTCATGATATTAAAGGAATAAGTCCTTCGTATTGCACACATAAAATCCTTATGGAAGAAGGTCATAAAACGTATGTGCAACGCCAACGAAGACTAAATCCTAATATGCAAGATGTAGTTAAGAAAGAGATTATTAAACTGCTAGATGCAGGTTTGATATATCCAATTTCTGATAGTCCATGGGTAAGCCCAGTTCAATGCGTACCTAAGAAGGGTAGTATGACTGTCATTATAAATGAGAAAAATGAGCTTATTCCTACTAGGACTGTAACAGGATGGCGTGTATGTATTGATTATAGAAAATTAAATGACGCCACCAGAAAAGATCACTTTCCCTTACCTTTCATAGATCAAATGTTGGAAAGATTAGCCGGAAATAGTTACTATTGTTTTCTAGATGGATTTTCCGGATATTTTCAAATTCCAATAGCACCCGAAGATCAAGAGAAAACCACATTCACGTGCCCTTATGGTACTTTTGCTTACAAACGCATGCCATTTGGACTTTGCAACGCCCCTGCAACCTTTCAAAGGTGTATGATGGCGATTTTTCACGACATGATAGAAGAATGTATGGAAGTATTCATGGATGACTTTTCAGTCTTCGGTGATACATTTAAATCATGTCTAGTTAATCTGGAACGAATGCTAATTAGATGCGAAAAATCAAATCTAGTACTTAATTGGGAGAAATGCCATTTCATGGTTAAAGAAGGCATCGTTCTTGGACATAAAATTTCAAAAGAAGGAATTGAAGTGGATAGAGCTAAAGTAGATGTAATTGCTAAACTTCCACATCCCACCAATGTTAGAGGAGTTAGGAGTTTTCTAGGGCATGCCGGTTTTTACCGACGTTTCATAAAAGATTTTTCTAAAATTGCCACTCCTATGAATAAACTCCTAGAAAAGGATGCGCCATTCATCTTTTCAGATGAGTGTATCAAATCTTTTAATATTATTAAAGAGAAACTCACTAATGCACCGATCATGATAACACCAAATTGGAATCTACCATTTGAACTAATGTGCGATGCAAGTGATTTTGCAATGGGAGCCATTTTAGGACAAAGGATTGAAAAACGATTTCAACCTATATATTATGCTAGTAAGACATTACAAGGAGCACAAACGAACTATACAACTAATGAAAAAGAACTCCTTGCTATTGTCTTTGCTTTTGACAAATTTCGATCATATCTCATTCTAGCAAAAACGGTGGTCTATACCGACCATTCTGCTCTTAGATACCTATTTTCAAAACAAGATGCTAAACCAAGATTAATCCGTTGGATCTTACTCTTACAAGAGTTTGATATTGAAATCCGAGATAAAAAAGGAGCAGAAAATCTCGCCGCTGATCATCTTTCTCGTCTTGAAAATCCCGAATTAGAAGTTCTAAATGAATCGGCTATACAAGACAACTTTCCTGATGAATATTTATTGAAGATAGATTATAAAGAAATCCCATGGTTTGCAGACTATGCAAACTACTTAGTTTGTGGATTCCTTGAAAAAGGATTATCGTACCAAAGACGAAAGAAATTCTTCAGTGACATAAAACACTATTTCTGGGAAGATCCACATCTGTTTAAAAGTTGTCCCGATGGAATAATACGCCGATGTGTATTTGGAGATGAAGCTAGTAAAATTTTAAACCATTGTCACACAGGACCAACAGGAGGGCATTATGGGCCTCAACTAACAGCAAGAAAAGTTTATGAAGTTGGATTCTATTGGCCTACAATTTACAAAGACGCACACCTTCTTTGCAAATCCTGTGATGCATGTCAAAGGGCCGGAAAAATAAGTCAACGTGATGAAATGCCACAAAATGTCATCCAAGTATGTGAAGTATTTGACATTTGGGGTATTGACTTTATGGGTCCATTTCCAAAATCTCATAATAATTTATATATACTCGTAGCCATTGATTATGTATCTAAATGGGCGGAAGCACAAGCTCTCCCAACTAACGATGCACGAGTTGTAGTCAACTTTTTAAAACGTCTTTTTGCAAGGTTTGGAACACCGAAAGCTTTAATAAGTGATCGGGGTACTCATTTCTGTAATAATCAACTTGAGAAAGTTCTTAAAAGATATGGAGTAACTCATAAAATCTCCACCGCATATCATCCACAAACAAGTGGACAAGTTGAAAATACCAACCGAGCTTTAAAACGTATTCTAGAGAAAACCGTAGGATCAAATCCGAAGGAATGGTCCATTAAATTGGAGGATGCACTCTGGGCTTTTAGAACAGCCTACAAAACTCCAATTGGAACCACACCTTTTAGACTTGTTTATGGAAAAGCATGTCATCTTCCAGTAGAAATTGAACACAAAGCATTTTGGGCTTTGAAAACATGTAATCTTGATTTACATGAAGCCGGACGTCTACGATTAAGTCAACTAAACGAATTAGAAGAATTAAGACATGAAGCATACGAAAATTCATTAATCTATAAAGAAAGAACGAAGAAATGGCATGATAAAAGAATCAGAAGTTCAAAAGAATTCAAAGAAGGAGACAGAGTTCTTCTTTTCAATTCACGATTCAAGCTATTTCCTGGAAAATTGAAATCAAGATGGTCTGGACCATTCATAGTCAAAAGAGTTTTCCCATACGGAACAATAGAATTAATAAATTCAAATGGGATTGAATTTAAAGTTAATGGTCACAGAGTTAAACATTACATACAGGGTCCGATGGAAGTCGACAACGAAGTTAATCACAATTTCGACACCACAGCTAACTAAGTGTGGGGAGAATCAAGTCTTTAAAGGATAATATGTATTTCTGTTAGAGTTAGATTGTCTGTTTTCGTGTAGTTCTCGAAAATGGAACCCGAATGGTCTTTCCCTAGCAGACCCTAAAGAACTAGTCTTCTCCCCCCATTCTGAATTTTTATTTTTTTTAGGTTTTTACAAAATGAAGACTGCCTGTGAATTAAACCATGGTCTAATGCTACACGCTTTGATCACTAAAAGAAATAATGACATACTACCGAGTGAATTAGTATCAGTAATCAGAGAAAGAATGGACGGAGTTAGAAAAGGATCCAGATGCGAAGATAATAAGTTACAATTTGGTAAAGGAAAATCAAAATCCGCAGCGAAAAGAAGAGCACGACACCTAGAACGATGTCACAAATGCGGAAAATGGTCACATGGAGGTAAATGTTCAAATAATCAAACCTATTCAAATACCGAATTTGTTACTTTATGCAGAGACGGACCGTTCATATGTTTAGAAGAAAAGACAATGAATGCTCGAGGTTACGCCTATGCAGCCATGGAAAACCAATTAAACCGACTATCTTATGAATATAATAGATCATATAACTAAGAAATCTATTTCACAGGTATGTCTGTACAGTTTTTATTTTTATTTTTATTTTTAACCTTTTGATAATAAACGCTAATTTGTTCGCTAAAAAGTATTAAATTGGTATTAAATAAAATTAGGTTTGGCGACCGAAATTATTGATATCGTTCAAAAATTTATTACATCACTGCGAAATTTAACGTTTATTCTTAAGGTATAAATATCTTTAATCAATCAACCCAAAATATTTCAAAAATTCGTCATGAGTCAAATTAGGTCTTGGAACCGAAATTACTTTACCGAAAAGAGGGGCGCATATTTTTGATAATATTTGATTGATTAAAGTGGGATAAAAAGACAAAAAGATTTTCAATTTTATTTTTACCATGTTTTTTAATATTAATATTTAAATCTTAAATTAATATTGTAAATTTTGTAAAAACAATATAGTTAAAATTGTAAATATTTGAAAAATTAATATAAGTTTGGTATGAATTTATAATATGAATTTTTAAATTAAGTTTGATGTGAATTTTTAATTTTTAAAATATGAATTTTTAATTTTATGCATTTCAAATTTTAAGTTTGGTGTGATTATTTTTTTTTATTAATTTTGAATTTTATATTTAAGTTGTGTGAATTTAAAAACAAAAATTTACTTTATCTCATTAAGTTAAGAATATGATTTTTAAAATTCGTCGTAAGTTGAAGACTAGGTCTTTGAACCGAAATTGTTTTACCCGAGGGAGGGACGAAAACTTTTATTATCATTATTTTTAATCTTATTGAATTAAAGTATGCCAAAAACATTGAAAAAACCCAAAAAATCTTAGCTTTTAAAACAATCGCTACAAAAAGACAAATTTTAAAATTTTGTCGAGGGACGGACTAGGACATCGATCCGAAACGACCTCGTCCTAGATAACAAGGGAAACAAAATTTTAAAATTAATTTCTTAATTGTTTTCAAAAGTTAATGATTATAAAAAAAAAAAAAAAAAAAAAATACCAAACTCCGCGACTCGCGGAGTTTGGAGCCTAAATCTCCGCGACTCGCGGAGGGACCAAATTACAGAAAAAAAATATAAAGAGCTGCACGAACTGATCAGCTCCCACACACAAAAACTGCAAAAATACAGCTCGAAAAAACCCCGAAAAAACCCGAAAATCACCCCCAAAAATCTCAATTTTTAACCGTTAATCACCAAATTTTTTGCTAAAATCATGTTGAGAAGGATGATATCTAAGAATTACTCAAGAAAAACGGTAAATTTCTACACCTAAACACCATTAATTCGAAATTAGGTGTTCTTGAGCTATTTTTTCCCAATTTGATTTTGATGCTTTTTAGTGTAATTAGACTTAAATTGTTTATGTATTATGCTTGTATAACCTAGATTGATGCTGTTTAACATGATTAGAAGCCTTAAACTTCAAATTTTGAATAATCTAGGGTTTGTGTTCTTGAGCAATTTGGGGCTTTTTGATATAAACAGGTTATGGCCGATTTTTGTCATGAATTGTTGCTAAATTGAGTAGTGTAACATGTCTAGGTAGTTAAATGATCCAAACTTTGAGCCTAAACATGATTTTGAGAATTAAAGTGGACTTTTTCAAGTCTAAAATTCATGAACTTGATTTTTGAAAGATAATGCCATTTGAGACTTGTTTATTTGCTAGTAATGATTATTTTGACATGTTATTTGAGTTGAATGCTTATGAACTTGGCGAAAATTTTCGTATATGCTTATTTGAAAAAGTATAGATTTGATAAAAATGTGAAAATGAGCTTAAGTTTGATATAAATTGATAATGTCATTGTAATTATTTTGATTGATGATTTTGCTGACACTAATGCATATTTGGATGCACAAAATTTGTTTTTGATGTGTTTTGCAGAATGAAAGGGGTGAATCTTCATCCCAAGCCCGCCATGCTCCTGCTGAGAACTTGGAACAACAGGAGGTAGATAACTACTACAAGCAGGATGTACCTCATCCAGTCATGACCTTTTCCGATATGCATTTGGAAGAGTTGCACCCGAACCTGAGATTTGACAGACTTTGGATAGATTATCCAAAATATCAACGGGGTTTGCATACTCTTCATTCCAAGGTTGTTGAGGTACCGAGGGTCATAGAATGGGGACCCTTGGAAGCTGTAGAATTGGCCGGGCCAATTAGGGAATTACTTGTACAGAGGTATGGTAATTCTTCTTTTAATGACTGGATATGTTTATTCACCATACGCAGACCTGTATATAAAGTATGGTGTGAAGAGTTGTTATGTAGTATAGAGTTGAATGATCGGGTAGCTAGTTTAACCGATCGTTCTTTTATTAGATTTTTGTTAGGCGGTTCGATGCGCCACATGTCTTTACTGGACATGGCTCAGGCTTTACGTATATATACGCCTGAGGAATTAGCGTCTGCCGATTGTAGAGGATTGATACTAAACGGTAGAAAGATAGATGAGAATTTTGATACACACGGTGTGTGGAGTCAAATGACAAGCCATCACCGTTTCAAAGGGGGAAACTACTCTTATTTGGATATAGATAGAGCCGAATTAAGAGTGATACATAGGTTTTTAGCTAATTCGATTACACAAAGGGGTAAGAACAAAGAAAAAGTAAATGAACAGGATTTGTTTTACCATATGTGTATTCGAGACCCACACAGCGCTGTAAGTATACCATATTGTGTGGGTTATTATTTATCAGCTATGGTTCGGGGGATGCGTCCACATAGCATAATAGGAGGTGGTATTTTTATTACTTTGATTGGTGAATATCTCGGTGTGGATATAAGTCGGGGGGGATTATTAGTAGAAGAGCCGGAACCCCGCGACACTATAGGTTTAAATGTATACCATGGTGCGAAAGTTTTGAAGCGGCGAAATAACGCCGCAGTACGATACAATGGTAGACATCCACAGGTAGAGAGAAACCAGCAGCAAGGTAATGTAGGAGGGGGGAATGAGATGCAAGAAATGCATAGGTTTATAGCTTCTCAGGAATACGAAAATGCTAGACAGAGAGCATTTGAAGATTGGCAAGTTCATCAGAACCAGATCATAGCGCATTGCCAACATATAGGTAGAAACTATATTCCTACACCGAAACCCGTCTTCCCTCCTTGGTCGATAGAGATGCAGCCACCATATCCTACGTATGACCCTGCTGAAGCATTCTATAGCACTTATGGTTATGCGTGGAACCCCTATTGGTACCAATATCATCCTTAGTTTACTTATTTTTTTTTTTTTATTTTGTAATTTGTAATTATTGATATGTTTAATACTTTTGTTAATATTGTAATCATTTTTATAATTATCTAACTTTTATTCTTAGATTTTAATAATTTTTGAATGTGGGGTAATAAACCAAACTTCAAAAATATGTATATATGTTTGCAGTTTATCTTATGTACACAACAGGGTAAAACAACGCATTTTCAAAGACTGGCATTAAGTTCAGCAAAAGCAACTAATTTTGACGACAAGATGCAAAATATATGTGAAATAACAACAAGACGGAATGAACAAATGATGTGCACCATTTATCATTCAGCAAACAAACGCCAATATATTTGGAAACTTTGGTAAAAATTTAATCATTTTCACACAAATCACCCTCAATAATTTAAATTGTTACTGATTTCTTGCAAATGAGGGCATTGCAAGATCTTAAGTGTGGGAAGGGGTTAAATTCTTTCGGATTTTAAAAATTTTTACTTTATACACTTGGTTACCATTAAAAATACTAGTAAAGCAGTAGTTGTATTAGAATCTAGTGCTCTCTGATAAAAAAGAACAGCCCTAGTCTTATATACTGACTACCCAATTCTAGTAAAATTTTTCAATTAAATGAATTCAAATCATGTTTATACATATTTATGAACGATAAAACTAGGTTTTAACACCGAAATTATTGTTACCTCGGAAAGGACATAAATTGAGAAACAAACTAAAATGTTAAAATTCATTTAAAATGGAATAGAGGACGATAAAAAGAAAAATAAAAAGCCAAGTGTGGGAAAATTTACCAAGTTATTTTAAACATATGCCACATATATTTGTAACAAATAACTGAAAATACTTTTGCTTTGGACTAAACTAAACTGTTTTACCCAATGAAAGAAAAGAAGAGATGGATCTACACGATGAATCAATTCCATCATTAAAAGGAAGTAAAGTCTTCCGAAAAAGACACGCGCTTCTTGATTTAGGTCATGAAGTTGTCGTCCAGACCAGCTGTAGGTTGACGAAAAATCTAGAAAAGTCATCACTAAAATCAGCAGGAAATCCACGGACCTCAGCATTAAACAGGGTCGCCAAGTGGTCAGATTTATCCTAACCATGAGAAGGATTTATCTCGTACAATGGGGGGGCACCATGCAAATTAGCTGGATAAGACTAATGAATCAGATCCCCAGAAAGGATAATCTCCTTAAAGATTAAAAATCAGCTTTTAAGACTGATATTACTCAATCCTAGAGATTGACCTTAAAGATTGAGAATTCAAACTCATGGAATTCAATGATATCTAAACTCGAGCTTAAACGAGAAAATATTTTGATCAAAATTATAAACCGATTTGTTTTCTGAAAACCCTATTTTCAATGCGTTCATTACCATTGAACGTAAAATCCTAGGAATTCACCTGGAATTCATTAGGTCACCTGAACTAAATCGGGTGTCAACCGTAAGAACGGTGGTTGCATAGCATAGTCAAAGACAGGACCTTGTGCCAGACCGAAAAATTATAAGGGTGAGCTTTACTATTGCTCCTACCAAGGATAGTAATTGCGTCCGACACGTTATAGACCATAATCAAAAGCATGTCACGGGACATTGCCTTAACAGTTGCTTGTTCAACGCTTTCCTTTACAACCGGACGGTAGTTTGCCGAAAGGTAATATACGGAACAAGTAAACTGGACGTGTTGCTTTCCAAATACAAGGTTAGCAAGTGGGTGACACAAAACCGCAAGTTTTGAGCTAAAATTTTCAAATCTGAAACCCACCAAACCCACAAAAATATTTTGCAAACACCGGTAAAGGGTTATTCCGGAAAACTAATCTAGGGTAAAAACTAGATTTCAAAAGATCAAATGTTTTCATAAAGATCCAATTTCCTTAATGGATCTAAATTTTTATAGTCATGTGGGACTGTAAACCATATCGTTACTACCATTGTTTATACCGCCGTATAGAAATCACTGATGTACAAAGTGTGAAGAATAAAGAAGTGATTCTAGTATTTCAAGACGATATTGCTTGAGGACAAGCAACGCTCAAGTGTGGGAATATTTGATAATGCTAAAAACGAACATATATTTCATAGCATTATTCCTCAAGAAAGACAAGCTTTTAGTTGCAATTGTTCTATTTACAAGTGATATTCGTTTAAATAATAAAAGGTGAAGACAAAAGACAGATTCGACGAATTGAAGACGCAAACGACCAAAAAGCTCAAAAGTACAAAAGACAATCGAAAAGGTTCCAATTATTGATAAGAAACGTCTCGAAATCACAAGAGTACAAGATTCAAAACGCAAAGTACAAGATATTAAATTGTACGCGAGGACGTTCGAAAATCCGGAACCGGGACCAGAGTCAACTCTTAACGCTCGACGCAACGGACTAAAAATTACAAGTTAACTATGTATATAAATATAATATAATATATAATTAATTATATTAATTATATATATATTATATATATATATATTAAAAACCGTCGGCAGCAAGAAACTCCAAGGGTGTGAGCTGTAAATACATCTCCGCGACTCGCGGAGTTTTAAGGGCATTTTGCCGCGAGTCGCGGAGCCCCAATTTTCAACTCTGGCTATAAAGCCAACCGAATTCTGATCAAATTATATCATCTTTTTTCTTCCTCTTCATACGTAAAACTTATATTTATATTTATAATTTATATTTTAATTTTAATTATAATTCTAATAATAAGGGTATGTTAGCGAATGTTGTAAGGGTGTAAGTCGAAATTCTGTCCGTGTAACGCTACGCTATTTTTAATCATTGTAAGTTATGTTCAACCTTTTTACATTAATGTCTCGTAGCTAAGTTATTATTATGCTTATTTAAAACGAAGTAATCATGATGTTGGGCTAATTACTAAAATTGGGTAATTGGGCTTTGTACCATAATTGGGGTTTGGACAAAAGAACGACACTTGTGGAAATTAGACTATGGGCTATTAATGGGCTTTATATTTGTTTAACTAAATGAAAGTTTGTTAATATTAATATAAAGATTTACAATTGGGCGTCCCTATAAACTACCATATACACTCAATCGGACACGATGGGCGGGGTATTTATATGTACGAATAATCGTTCATTTAACCGGACACGGGAATGGATTAATAGCCACTAGAATAATTAAAACAGGGGTGAAATTACATTCAAGGGTAATTGGTGTAATTGTTAACAAAGTGGTAAAACCTTGGTTTACACGCAGTCGATAACCTGGTGTATTCATTAAACAAAATATTAAAACCTTGTTACAATTCGAATCCCTAATTAGTTGGAATATTTAACTTCGGGTATAATAATAATTTGACAAGGACACTTGCAATTTATATTTATGACTGATGGACTGTTATGGACAAAAACCAGACGGACATATTAAATAATCCAGGACAAAGGACAATTAACCCATGGGCATAAAACTAAAATCAACACGTCAAACATCATGATTACGGAAGTTTAAATAAGCATAATTCTTTTATTTCATATTTAATTTCCTTTATTTTATATTTAATTGCACTTCTAATTATCGCACTTTTATTTATTGTTATTTAATCGCACTTTTAATTATCATACTTTTTAATTATCGCAATTTTATTATTTGCAATTTCATTATCGTTATTTACTTTACGCTTTAATTTAAGTCTTGTATTTATTTTATATTTTACATTAGGTTTTAACTGCGACTAAAGTTTTAAAATCGACAAACCGGTCATTAAACGGTAAAAACCCCCCTTTATAATAATAATATTACTTATATATATATTTGTATTTTTATAAAAGTAAACTAATATAGCGTTGAGCTTTGTTTAAAGATTTCCCTGTGGAACGAACCGGACTTACTAAAAACTACACTACTGTACGATTAGGTACACTGCCTATAAGTGTTGTAGCAAGGTTTAAGTATATCCATTCTATAAATAAATAAATATCTTGTGTAAAATTGTATCGTATTTAATAGTTTTTCCTAGTAAAATATAAACTATTTTATATACACCTCGCATAACATCAATATCCCACAAGGCAACCTTAGAAGTGAGTCATTCACACACATAGCCAAAGATTTGTAAAGGTGTTCAAGGAAGTTGTGGAATAGAATTCTAGTTTTCTCTCTACAATCTTCCTACATTCACACACATTCATACGATATTCATCCTAACACACCTCAACACTATCTACACTCACTCAGCCGAGTGTCTAGTCACTCGGTCGAGGGTCTTTCACAGACACACTCGGCCGTGGGTCATACACTCGGTCGATGGTCGAGTCGGTCGGTCGAGTGTCAAGAGACACTCGGCCAACTGTGTTTATCTGCAGAAGCTGAAGAACAAAGTGACGGGTTTCACCCAAAATTGACCAATTCTTGCTCTAGAGCTCGATTATGACCTCAAAACTGATCAAATCGAAGACACTAAACATGCAGAAACATAAACCCACAAGATTTGGATTCAAACAACATCAAATCTAACCACTTTGACCCAAATTACTCACTTTGTAAAGCTTTACACAAAAACCCAATTTTCTCAAAGATTAAAGCATGAAAACTTGTGATTATTACCTTGTTAGAATCAGTAAATCACAAAGAACACAAAGATGTAAAAGATTTGAGCTCAAGAACAAGGATTCAAGATTAGGGTTTTGGTAGTTGGAAGAGATGAAGAACGAAGTGTTTGTGTGTGTGTGAATATTTTTTGAAGAAATGAGGAAGGAACACAACACTATAGTCACTTAGTTGTGATTTATTCCCACACTGTGCAACACACGGGTATTTATCAGTTATCTGATATCTTTCGTACCTCATTTGGCAACCCAAACGAAGTCCAATTTAAATAAACAAACCTGTTCTGTGACCCTTGTCACAAACTGGTCCAAACCACATCATTAAATAATAATAAACATTAAATAAAAATAAAAGCATATAATAACACAATACTAACTTAAGGGCAATATAGTAATCTTACAGCTAGGTCCGAATGAGGATGTTACAAAAGGGGTAAGGGGATGATTTCATAGATAATTGGCTTTTAGTTGCAGCTATTCAACAAAGGAAAATGACAATTTTTAAAGGACAAAAACGGCTATAAGAATCAGATGTCATTGGTACACGGTCGAACCACAGTCGACAGTGAAGTGAGCCGTACAGCTTCCAGGCAGATTTCTCTTTCTATAAAAGCCAAGGCTTGGAGCATTTGAAGACTCACCTCTTGCACTCATATTTTCTTATACTTACTGATATCATTCTTATAATTCATTGTAATTTATTTAGAGTGATTCTAGCAAGAGTACGTGTAAGCTTAAGTTGTAAGTTTACTTGTAAACTATCTTCTTAAAGGGATCTAGAAGGTAGTTGTGTTTTCACTAGGATAGTGCATTAGGATCTTGTGGTAAGAGCTTTAGGTGATTGTGAAGTCTTCAAAGGGATGTAAGGGTTCACAAGTTGCGGCTTATCGAAGTACTAGTGATGTATCCGGACACTTCACCGAGTTTGGAGTTTCATAGTGAAGAAAAATCTCAATTCGTAGAATTGGGGAGTGGATTAAGGAAGATTAGTTAACATCTTCCCGAACCACTATATATCGTTGTGTTTGTTCTCTCTTCCCTTATCTTTTTGATTACATTTACGCATACATATATTTTATACGTAGTGTTTAAGAACAAACATTTCAAATCACACTATATCAAGTTCAAGTTCAATAAAACGTAAAGAAATTTTTGTAAAATCGAATAAGTAACTATTCACCCCCCTCTAGTTACTTACAGAATGTTATTATTTTGGCGGTAAAACAGTCGAAAAAAAATGAAAACATTTAATGCATTGAATGTTTTGATTCTGAGTTTTCTTTAAGTGGTTAGAAATTAGGGTTTAGAAATTAGAGGGTTAAAAATTAGGATTTAGCTATTAGGGTTTAGAAATTAGGCTTTTGGGTTTAGAAATTAGGGTTTTGGGTTTAGAAATTATGGTTTAGATTGAATATTTTAACACGAACGATTTAGAGTTTAGGGTTTAGGGTTTGGTGTTTTGGGTTTAGTCCCTAAACCCAAAACCCTGAACCCTAAACCCAAAACGTTGAACCCTAAACCCTAAACCCTAAACTCTAAATCGGACTAAATTTCAAAAAAAACACTTCACACAAGATGAAAACAAAACGATGCAAATAAACTCAAAAGCAAAACATTCAATGCATTGAATGTTTTCATTTTTTTTCTTCGAGCGTTTTACCTACAGAATAATAATATTCGTCACAAATTGACTTTTTTAAATGTTCATATTTTTACATAATTTTGATGTCTGAAAAAAACAAAAATTTTAAAAAAAAATTACTTCCCCCCACTTCCCCTAAAAAAGTGATTCCCTCTTGATTATGACCATATATATATATATATATATATATATATATATATACACACATATACATATATATATATATATATATATACATATACATATATATATACATATACATATACATATATATATATACATATATATATACATACATATATATACATACATACATGCATGCATGCATGCATGCATGCATGCATGCATACATACATACATATATATATACATACATACATACATGCATGCATGCATGCATGCATACATACATACATACATACATACATACATACATACATACATACATACATACATACATACATACATACATACATACATACATACATACATACATATATACATATACATATATACATATATACATATACATATACATATATATATATATATATATATATATATATATATATATATACATATACATATACATATATATATATATATATATATATACATATATGTGAAACGACCCGTCCATATTACTAGAAACGCAGTACAATATTCATTGGTCCCATAGCGAGGTATTTGACCTCTATATGATACATTTTAGAAAATATTGCATTCGTTTCATAAAAAGCACACCATTATTATACATAATGCATGTTTTAAACAATTTGGTGATTATTTAAGGAATAATCCCCATAATACATCAGTTTTCAAACACTACACACGTGACGTAACAGTCGAATATAATACATGACAAATATTTTTATTGAATGCAACACTTTATTTAAATAAAAGTATGAGACTCCATGCACAGCTTGCTCAGATAATGCAACAGCGGAAGACTTTCTTAAAAACCTGAGAATAAACATGCATAAACAGTCAACACAAAGGTTGGTGAGATATATAGGTTTATCATCGATATAAATATAGACTACAAGATTTCATAGTTATAAATATATGTACACTCCCAAGTGTATAAAAGTATTCTATAAGTTGTTGAGCGCTTCGGTAACCATACTTAACCATTAATGTGGCATATTCCCTTTATTATGAAATCTCCCTACACTATACCAAGTGTAGTAAAAACGAAGTACTATTGAAACCGTTTACGATCCTAGAGCGACTAGCCCGGTTGGGGTTGTCAAACCTGATAGATCTATCAATAGGATTCGCGTATACATGTTCTTACAACATGTAAATATTAGTTACCAAGCTATTAGGGAAGATATGCAAAGTGGTACAACTCAACGTAGAATATATTTTAAGTACTTGTGTCTATGGCGTAAAACATAAAATGCATGTATTCTCATCCCAAAATATTTGTAGAGTTTAAAAATGGGACTATATACTCATAGTAGTAAAAGTATATTAATAATAATTTTTCAACTTACTAAAAATATGACCGTCGTCCTTGGATTCACGAACCTATAACAATAATAACGATTCAGATAATAATACGACATATGAATAAAATAAAGCAAGTTCATAGAATACTTATATAATAATTTTTAACATTTTATGTTAGTAGTCCATTGTTAGTAGTCCAAAATAGTTCGAAAAGTCCAACAGTCAAATAATCGGTATATATATATATATATAATCTTAGAATTACCCCACGACGTATTGTATATGTATTGTCTTTGCATCAACCCAGAGACGTATTGTATACGTATTATCTTAGAATTAACTAAGACATATTGTGTAAGTATTGTCTTAGGATTTATCAAAACATATTGTATACTTATTGTGTTAGGACGTACCAAGAATATTATTATACATATATACAATCACAGAATTAACCAAGATTATAATATTTTGTTATACTACTGATAAAATTTCCAAATATATATAGGATATAGGAAAAGTTAACAAGGATATGGTTAATATAGTTTTTATAATATAAATTTTATCCATACAACGTTAATTTTAGCAGATTTTGTTTTACTCGCCAAATATTCATTACAACTCCGTTTAAAGTGAATCAAATTGCTATGGATTTATTAAGAAGTAAATTTTACAAAACAAATTCTAAAATTTCATCCCAAGTAGTAATTTTTAGAGATTTACCCTCTTTTTGTGTCGGTGGACAGATTTGGAAAAATCCCGGCATCCACCCAATATATGATTTTTGATAAAATACTTTCACTTTGTCTAAAATCATGAAAAAAATACTGGAAGTCATATTTACGTATATTAACATATTTCCAAAGTCTTAGGCTCGAAGTCAAAGTCTAAGATAAGTTTTTAAATCCCAACCCAAAACAGCCCGCTTTTTACCGAATGGAGATTAAAGGATATATGTTAAGTTTCAAGGTGTTCTTCATATGTACAAGTTATAAGTTCTTATATTAACTTAATATAACATCATAATACATATAAATAAGTGTTATTAGAGTTAAGTTAGAAAGATTTTATTAGTTTTTCAAACAAGTTTAGAATCAACTAAACTATGTTCTAGTTTATAAACTCTTATATAGATAGTTATAAACATATGAATTGAACAAACGTTTAGGCAATGTTAATACCTTGATTTTGAAGCTTGAACTTACTAGAAATAGATGAAGAACACAGAAAGGGATACTAGAACTAGAGAGAGTATGTGTGTGTAAGTAAACTTGAAGTAAAAATTAGAAACTGGAATGGTAAAAATTTGATCACATATGGTGTCTTTATATACTAGTTGTAATTTGTCATTTTGTGAAAAATATCTAGTATAAGTTAAAAACCATTAGGTCATGCATGACATAATAAGATTGATGATGTCATGCATGACATAATACATCAATCATGCAAATTACTATTGGTATATACGAATAGTAAATACTTTATGTTATTTTTTTTACTAATATCTAGTATAAGTTAAATTGATGATGTTATGCATGACATAATATTCCACTAATACATTATAAAGTGTATTCAATACTTTTATGGATGTATTTATACTCGTAATACATTGTATGTAAATACACTTTAACATAAGTTAATTACGTCGTTTAAATAGTAACATATATATTGTTCCAAAACTCTTTAAATTAGTAGTATGAAAATATATATAATATTTTGTTAATATACTTAATGAGATACTTACTTATCATTATATCATGTTAAATATATATATATATATATATATATATATATATATATATATATATATATATATATATATATCATGTCGTTTTTACAAGTTTTAACGTTCGTGAATCATCGGAAAAACTGGGTGGTCAAACGTTTACATAAAATCCATTTCAATTAATCAAGTCTTAACAAGTTTGATTGCTCATCATGTTGGAAGCATTTAATCATGTAAATATTAATCTCATATAATATATAATCATAGAAAAGTCCGGGTTATTACAATATTGAATATATAAAAGTAGTTCAAAAAAATAAATTTGGGATTCAGCTTTATAGACTTCGCTTATCGTTTCGGAAACATAATTATACAAAGATTAAGTTTAAATTTGGTCGGAAATTTTCGGGTCGTCACAGTACCTACTCGTTAAAGAAATTTCGTCCCGAAATTTGATCGAGGTCGTCATGGCTAACACTAAGGATGTTATTATGACGAATATAAGTTGATTCATAGGGTTTTATCATGATTGAGAAATATGGATAAAATAATTCGATTACTCGAAACGTATGAGTGAAGCTATCGTAAAAGAGTGAAATGAGAAAATAGGGATTCATCTTATCTTTTGACGTCATCACGGTTGATCTCCGGATTAAAGAAAAACTTTGTAGTCTATATAAGATTTGATTCTTCGGCGATTAAGGAAATTACGATCCTCTTCGATTTAATGCAATAATCTGTCTCGATTTCTCAGTCGGATATTTTACTATAAATCAACCTCCTACGTTTCCTTATTTTCACATCTCCCATCTTTTATACTTTCTTCCTTTCTTCGTACTTCCAAAACATTCGTCAATATGCTCCATCCAGTTTTAATTCTTGATATATTCTTGACTATCACATCTGTCATTCTTCTTTTTCATCTTCCACCGGAGGAATCCATTAATTTCTACTACGCTCTTGGGTTTATAGTGTTCTTAGTTTTCCCGTGTCTTTATATTGCTATATGCATTGATATACACGGTTTGTAATTTCTGCGTTGTCTTTGTGCTTATATTTTTCCTTATATTTTGGAGTTTCATGCTTCCGTCTTCTTTTCCTGACTTCAAGTCAAGCAAATAATGGTCTAGAATTTATAGATATGAAATTCAGAATGAACATAGCTAATGCTCTAAGAGAGAAATTGTAATAGCACAATTTGACTTGTGAAATTACCAGAATCCAAAGAAAAAGATAGAACTATCAACAGAATATGTTCTTGATATGTTTAGAGATTAGATTGAATGTAAGAGTCATGTAACATGGCACATGATGACGTTATGGTCTATGAATCATTACGTTCCATTTAGAAACTCAGCATGACTTACTATAATATAATCACGTTGATCAAGTGTCATTATATTATACTAACTCATGCTTCAGTTCCCAACATTACTTCAAAAACATTCATACTTTACACTCAGAGGTTTCAGATATTTAGAAACTAAAACAGTTTTCTTTATGATGTGATACATATAACGCGAAGGAATAAATGATTTCAGATAAGAATTGTTATGAAAAAATCTTCAGAAATATTGAGGATATTTATAATGAAAGATACGATGATATCTTAGAATTTCTAATATCGATGGATGATGATGAAGATTTACCCGTAAAAGTGTAGAGTCAGGAGCAAGGTATTCGTTAATGACTTCAGCAGATACTGAATCATTTGGATTCTTTGAAGGCAGGTTTAGTCATTGTGATTTGTCCACAGTCTCCTTCATGGTTTGCTCAATCCGTTTTCCAGTTCTAAACTTTTCTTTTGAGCCTTTTCAACATACTATTCTTTATCATCGAACTTTGGACCGTTATGGTCGTTTACAGTTTTTGCTGCTTCATCAGCATTTTTCTAAAATTCGAAGAACTAATTCGCAGTTTAGGGTATTTTTCAGAAACTTCACATTCGAAGTCTGTAAGTCTTGGAGCTAGACGTTATATGTATATATATAACTGTTGGCATAAAATTGCTGCGAAATTCAAAATACTGATTGCTAATTCCAAGTTGTTGGTATGACAATTATTGTTACAAGTTGTAGATGAGTAGTTGATAAAGTTTCAATGAATAAGTATCGTGATTTTTTGGAGAGGCTTAAAGATTAACGAAGTTGTTGATAAGTTTATTGCTAATGTGGCGAGATATGAAAGGTTCTCCGGTAACAATGATGAAGAGGTAATCGTTATAATAAGGCTTATTCGAATGAATAATTGAAGGTGATTTGCTGGAGCTGTGACAAAATTGTCTATTTTGAAAAGAGATTGAAAAGTTATTTTAGCTAATAAATTCCAAAGGGTCTGACACGGATACGTGTTAAACTATGACTTTGGTTTCGAGGGTTTTTCAGGTATAAGACTGCGGGTAACATGTGGTTGGATTATCATTTCGAGTGTCTTCAGGAATTTTGAAGGATTTGAACACAGGTTGTAATTGTTAATATACATATGATGTTCTAGGATTTTGAATGATACAAATATTTAGAAGTGATGTTCTAGTACAGTTTTGAAGTCAAAGTATAGTTTTTGAAAGATGTAGGAATCTAAGAGTGA
Source organism: Rutidosis leptorrhynchoides (assembly GCF_046630445.1). Taxonomy (NCBI): domain Eukaryota; kingdom Viridiplantae; phylum Streptophyta; class Magnoliopsida; order Asterales; family Asteraceae; genus Rutidosis; species Rutidosis leptorrhynchoides. Next base: position 133,550,552 of record NC_092335.1, read on the forward strand.
TGATTTCGGTTATATCTCGAATTGAATTCTGAGATTTCAAAATCAGAATATGTAATTAGATTTGAATGAGTATGGTTGTTTTGATTTCTATAAAAGAATGTATATTGTTGTGAAAGTAGGGAGTATAGTTGATGATTTGCTGAATTAGAATCGAAGAATGTACAGTGAAACATTTTAATGTGAAATCTAAGTATTTCACGGGTATTACCTACCCGTTAAAAAAAAATTCACAAGTGCTATTTTGTACAACTGAATTTTATTACAGTCTTTATGAAAATATATATGTGTGTATATTTTCTTCAGATGTAATATAAATTTAATGAGTTACTATTAAATTAAACTCATTTGCTTTTCGGCTGAAACTAGAAATGAATAATCTCTAAAACATCAGAGATTACATAATCTTCGTAGAGTATAAATACTTCATTATTTATTCTTATTGATATTCTTCTGTGAAGGATGTTGATGCTCGTGGAATTCTTGTGAATTTCGCAAAGTGCGAATGATGTTATCTGAAAAGTTTCGAGTATATCGTTGATGAAAGTGTAATATCAAACATATATATGAATAATACACTTGATTTATTATGAAACGGTATTCATTGAGTTGAAACAGAGATTGTGGTTAACGATGGTTAAGTCGTTAATCGAAGGATTATAGCATATTAGTAATATGAATTTAACTGAGTAGTATCTACCCTTTTTCAATTCATACATAATAGCTTAGTACGAAAAGATTTATGATGGTTTCAAAATTTATATATATAAGATATACATATAAATTATTCAGAGGAATTGAGTTAATACTTCATAACTTATTGATACAATATACTCGTTGTTGATTCGTAATGATGTTCACGGTGATTCTTGAACTGGCGGAGCTTGTGATGTTATAGGTGCTGCTAGTGCTGATGATGTTGACAGTACTGACAGTGCTGGTGATGCTGACGATACTGTTGGTGCTGTTTGTATAACAAGTTTATTTTGTAACATACGCACCATTCCTGTCAGGGTTTCTATTCTTCCCTGTATCATCTCTATTCATCCATTCATCTTGATTTACGGTTATGATTAGAATAAATAATCTCTAAGACTTTAGAGATTACATAATCACCGTAAAATATTTCTCTGATGAAGTTATGAATCAATACTTCATCGTTTGTTGTTGTTGGTACTCCTTGGTATCTACGGTGCGTATGACGTTGATGCTCGAGATACAGATTGTGACGTTGAGATGTGGGGTGCAGATGTGGTTGTTGGTGGTAGTAATGATATTGTTGGTGTTGCTGATGGTGGTATTGTTGCTGTCGGTGCTGCTGCTGGTGCTTGTAATTTTGCACCAAATTCTCCAAAGCCACTACTCGAGCGCGAAGCTCGTTGACTTCTTCTATTACACCGGGATGATTGTCGGTTCGGACGAGTGGATGAATAAGATCTAGAATTCGAGATAGTATATAGTCATGACGAGATACTCTGGAAATGAGGGAGAAAATGGTATTACGAACATGTTCGCCGGTAAGTGCTTCAGGTTCTTCGCCAAGAGGGAAATGTGGTGGATGGAAGGGATCTCCTTCTTCTTGTCTTCAATGATTGAGTAAACTACGAACCCATCCCTAATTCATCCAGAATAGATGATGGCTAATTGGTTGATCCATTCCAGTCACACTGCTTTCGGAGCCCGAGTGAAACTCCATATCGGAATCCAAGGAACTTGAACTAGTGGCGAGTTCCATTTCGTATGATTGAATAAAGGATTTTTCGATATGAAATGATTTTTGAATTCGGATGATATTCTAATTACATAGAATACCTATATATATAGAACAAAAGATTTCGTAGATTACGGAGGAATTTACGGAATATGTCAGGCAAAGTCTACTGTGATAGATATGATAAGATATGAATATTAGTCTATACACTATCTATGCAATAATTGCAATAAGATGCGTCTAGACTTAAGATGATAAACAGGTAATTTCCGACAAGAATGATAAGCAAAACTTTTAATATGCAGATAAGGTCGAAGTCCAGACTCACTAATGCATCCTAACAACTATCAGTTAGACACACTAATGCAAGACCTGGTTCGCTAAGACCACCGCTCTGATGCCAACTGAAACGACCCGTCCATATTACTATAAACGCAGTTCGATATTCATTGGTCCCATAGCGAGGTATTTGACCTCTATATGATACGTTTTAGAAAATATTGCATTTGTTTCATAAAAAGCACACCATTATTATACATAATGCGTGTTTTAAACAATTGGGTGATTATTTAAGGAATAATCCCCATAATACATCGGTTTTTAAACACTACACACGTGACGTGACATTCGAATATAATACATGACAAATGTTTTTATTGAATGCAACACTTTATTTAAATATAAGTATGAGACTCCATGCACAGCTTGCTCAGATAATGCAACAGCGGAAGACTTTCTTAAGGACCTGAGAATAAACATGCGTAAACAGTCAACACAAAGGTTGGTGAGATATATAGGTTTATCATCGATATAAATATAGACCACAAGATTTCATAGTTATAAATATATGTACACTCGCAAGTGTATAAAAGTATTCTATAAGTTGTTGAGCGCTTCGGTAACCATACTTAACCATTAATGTGGCATATTCCCTTTATTATGACATCTCCCTACACTATACCAAGTGTAGTAAAAACGAAGTACTATGCAACCGTTTACGATACTAGAGCTACTAGCCCGATTGGGGTTGTCAAACCCGATAGATCTATCAATAGGATTCGCGTATACATGTTCTTACAACATGTAAATATTAGTTACCAAGCTATTAGGGAAGATATGCAAAGTGGTACAACTCAACGTAGAATATATTTTAAGTACTTGTGTCTATGACGTAAAACATAAAATGCATGTATTCTCATCCCAAAATATTTGTAGAGTTTAAAAATGGGACTATATACTCACAGTAGTAAAAGTATATTAATAATAAGTTTTCAACTTATTAAAAATATGACCGTCGTCCTTGGATTCACGAACCTATAACAATAATAACGATTCAGATAATAATAATACGACATATGAATAAAATAAATCAAGTTCATAGAATACTTATATAATAATTTTTAACATTTTATGTTAGTAGTCCATTGTTAGTAGTCCAAAATAGTCCGAAAAGTCCAACAGTCCAATAATCGGTATATATATATATATATATATATATATATATATATATATATATATATATATATATATATATATATATATATATATATAATCTTAGAATTACCCCACGATGTATTGTATACGTATTGTCTTTGCATCAACTCAGAGACGTATTGTATACATATTATCTTAGAATTAACTAAGACGTATTGTGTAAGTATTGTCTTAGGATTTATCAAAACGTATTGTATACTTATTGTATTAGGACGTACCAAGAATTTTATTATACATATATACAATCACAGAATTAACCAAGATTATAATATTTTGTTATACTACTGATAAAATGTCCAAACATATATAGGATATAGGAAAAGTTAACAAGGATATGGTTAATATCATTTTTATAATATAAATTTCGTCCATACAACGTTAATTTTAGCAGATTTTGTTTTGCTCGCCAAATATTCATTACAACTCCGTTTAAAGTGAATCAAATTGCTATGGATTTAATAAGAAGTAAATTTTACAAAACAAATTCGAAAAGTTCATTCCAAGTAGTAATTTTTAGCGCTTTACCCTCTTTTTGTGTCAGTAGACAGATTTGGAAAAATCCCGGCATCCACCCAATATATGATTTTTGATAAAATACTTCCACTTTGTCTAAAATCATGAAAAAAATACTGGAAGTTGTATTTACATATATTAACATATTTCCAAAGCCTTAGCCTCGAAGTCAAAGTCTAAGATAAGTTTTTAATTCCCAACCCAAAACAGCCCGCTTTTTACCGAATGGAGATTAAAGGATATATGTTAAGTTTCAAGGTGTTCTTCATATGTACAAGTTATAAGTTCTTATATTAACTTAATATAACATCATAATACATATAAATAAGTGTTATTAGAGTTAAGTTAGAAAGATTTGATTAGTTTTACAAACAAGTTTAGAATCAACTAAACTATGTTCTAGTTTATAAACTCTTATATAGATAGCTATAAACATATGAATTGAACAAAAGTTTAGGCAATGTTAATACCTTGATTTTGAAGCTTGAACTTACTAGAAATAGATGAAGAATACAGAAAGGGATACTAGAACTAGAGAGAGTATGTGTATGTAAGTAAACTTGAAGTAAAAATTAGAAAATGGAATGGTAAAAATTTGATCACATATGGTGTCTTTATATACTAGTTGTAATTTGTCATTTTGTGAAAAATATCTAGTATAAGTTAAAAACCATTAGGTCATGCATGACATAATAAAATTTATGATGTCATGCATGACATAATACATCAATCATGCAAATTACTATTGGTATATACAAATAGTAAATACTTTATGTTGTCTTTTTTTGACTAATATCTAGTATAAGTTAAATTGATGATGTTATGCATGACATAATATTCCACTAATACATTATAAAGTGTATTCAATTCTTTTAAGGATGTATTTATACTCGTAATACATTGTATGTAAATACACTTTAACATAAGTTAATTACGTCGTTTAAATAGTAACATATATATTGTTCCAAAACTCTTTAAATTAGTAGTATAAAAATATATATAATACTTTGTTAATATACTTAATGAGATACTTACTTATCATTATATCATGTTATATATATATATATATATATATATATATATATATATATATATATATATATATATATATATATATATATATAGTGGTAGGATCAAGAGGGAAGTAACCATTCGGGGGGAAGCTGGGGGAAGCAAAAACTTTTTTTTCGTTTTTTGAAAAAACTTTGTTCACGAACATTATAGATGAGATAAAAATATGAACATTTAGTAGAGACACTTTGTGATAAATGTTTTTATTTTGGCGGGAAAACGCTCGAAGAAGTAATATATAACAATTATCGTGTTTTTCGAGCGTATTTTGAGGTTTTAGCTATTGGGGTTTAGATATTATGGTTTATAGGGTTTAGATATTAGGGTTTAGAAATTTAGGGTTTAGGGTTTAGATTTAGGATTTAGATTGAGTTTTTAACACGAACGGTTTAGAGTTTAGGGTTTAGGGTTTAGGGTTTGGTGTTTGGTGTTTTGGGTTTATGGAATAAACCCAAAACACCAAACCCTAAACCCTAAACCCTAAACCCTAAACCCTAAACTCTAAATCGGGCTAAATTTTACTTCACAAAACATGGAGAAAAAAAACGTTCATATTCTTCACGAACAATATTATCTTGAATGTTATTTTTGTCGATCATTTTCCCGCCTAAATAATAACATTCATCACGAAGTGTCTCTTCTAAATGTTCATATTTTCGTGTGATCTTGATGCCGGAAAAAAAAATTCAAAAAAAACGAAAAAAATATTCCCCCCGATTGGTTACTTCCCCATTGATCCTGCCCCTATATATATATATATATATATATATATATATATATATATATATATATATATATATATATATATATATATATATATATATATATATATATATCATGTCGTTTTTACAAGTTTTAACGTTCGTGAATCATCGGACAAACTGGGTGGTCAAACGTTTACATAAAATCCATTTCAATTAATCAAGTCTTAATAAGTTTGATTGCTTATCATGTTGGAAGCATTTAATCATGTAAATATTAATCTCATATAATATATAATCATAGAAAAGTCCGGGTTATTACAATATTGAATATATAAAAGTAGTTCAAAAAAATAAATTTGGGATTCAGCTTTATAGACTTCGCTTATCGTTTCGGAAACATAATTATACAAAGATTAAGTTTAAATTTGGTCAGAAATTTCCGGGTCGTCACAGTATGTATGTATGTATGTATGTATGTATGTATGTATGTATGTATGTATGTATGCATGCATGCATGCATGCATGCATACATGCATGTATGTATGTATGTATATGTATGTATGTTATATATATATATATATATATATATATATATATATATATATATATATATGTATGTATGTATGTATGTATGTATGTATGTATGTATGTATGTATGTGTGTGTGTGTGTATGTATCGTATACTTAACAACAAATAGGTATTTTGAATACTAAACAATATAATACTTATATCAATATACGTAATTACGCTAGATGATTATGTAACTCTCGAAATTTATAAATATTGATTGTGCATATGTAGACCATTCTCATTGGTACACTAGTCCTCGTAGCCCTCTTAATCCTAGTGAGGAAGTTGACGTCATTCCCTAATCCTCCAATTACCTTTGGTTGCCCTCAATCATTGTGCCCTCCATTTCGTGGTTATTCAACGTGTTTGAGGACGGATAGTTTGGAGTATTTACTTGTACTATTAGGTTTATTACTTGTACATATGTTAATTAAATTATATAGTGGGCCCTCATTTTCATGAGAAAGTATGTCATAGTTGAGAGTGATTTAGTTCTGAGTAAATCCGGGTGAGAAAGTGCTGATGCAGCAGTTACTCGTGTTGAGAAAATTGTCATTGTTGAAAATGGCCTAATAGATTTGAAGTTTTGTTATAAAATTAAATTTAGTAGATTCATGTTAACTTTTCAAAAATATGACAAAATGACTTTTTCGAAACCAATTTTCAATATATTCAAATGCAATTTTTTTTTTCAAATACGGAAATATCGTCCCACTCTTTCTCAAAAAAAATTGACTCAAAACCCTTAGCCATGTCGAACAACTCATCAAAAGTTTTCACCGCGTTGACACTAATCTTCTCTTGATAGTTGTCATTCAATATTCGATAGAAGTCTTCCTGCGTATTCAGCTACTAAGTGTTCATCTTAGTATTAACGAATGGGATTAAGCTCGGGCATTGTTGGGGGAAGTATTTTAGATATGTTTGTAATGATATAACATTTTAGATAAGCTAATCAAAAAACACAATAATTAATATTATTATTACAATTATTTTTATACTCGATGGAACATCTCATAGACCATACTTATAAATCATACTTGAAATTTTCATCTATATTCTTTTCTAAGTTGTCAAATTAATTAGAAGCAATTAATTATTTCCTTCTTAATCTAAAAGATTGTTAATATCATAATTTTATTATAATCATTTTAATTATAACACACGCGCGCGCGCGTACACACACACACACACACACACACACACACATATATATATATATATATATATATATATATATATATATATATATATATATATATATATATATATATATATATATATATATATATATGTATAAAATAAAATACATATTTGATTTGTGATATAACTTTTGTTTACGAAATTAATGTATTATACTAAAAATATACTTTAACGTATATGATCCTTAATGTTTCTAAAATCTGTGTACTCATAATTTGAACAATACAAAATTTAATTTGATAAAAAGAGAAAAAGGGTTAGATATTTAAAAAAAGGTTACATATATAAAATAAAAAAATTTAATGGCGTTTGATGACATCATGATAATAGTATCTGTAACGACCCGTCAAAATCGCTATTAACGCGGCACGTTAATCATTGATTCCACAGTGAGGTTTTGACATCTATATGATACGTTTTGATAAAATATTGCATTCATTAAAATAAGTGACTTTCTAAACATAGAAAGTTATAAACATGTGGGCGAGTGCTTAGGTATAAGCAAAACCCCAAAATACATAAGTCTTTAATTTACAGGTTGACATCACAGTCCAATTATTTATTACACAACGCAGTTTTATTTTGAATGCAATAAACTTTGTACAAAGCATGAGAGACTCCATGCAGGCAACAAGCACATCACAGCGGAAGCATTCTAAGGACCTGAGAATAAAACATGCTAAAAAGTCAACACGAATGTTGGTGAGTTATAGGTTTATTTGCTCGAGTCATAAACATATATAAAGATAGACCACAAGATTTCATCAAAAGTTTATCAATAGATTCTACGTAACAGAGCACCCTGGTAACTAAACTTAATGCTATAGTGATAATTACCCCATTCGTTTTAATACACGCAAACCAACGTGTCTTAAACTCAAATAACATACGCCTGTTAAAAGGCTAGCGCTCTAGCTCGGACGGGGATATCAAGCCCTATGGATCCATATACAATTATTCGCGCCCACCAGTCCATATCCTATGTACTGGCAGCTACTAGTTACCAAAGTTAAGGGATTTTCGGTTTAATTCAGTGTAGAATCTAGTATGTACTTGTGTCTTATTGCGTTTAAAATAAATTGCATGTATTCTCAGCTCAAAAATATTTAAAGTATTTAAAAAGGAATCTATAACTCACAGTTCAATATTGAGACTCAATATTGTAGGCAAATTGCGTAGATTTAATGATGGTAGACGACTGTATGGTTGGCCTTGGATTTAAGAACAATACCCCGAACAATACCCAATATTTCCTTATTTTAAAACGGTTTAAAACCCGAATTAAAACACCCTCGTATATACCTTATTATTATTAAACTTAAATTATAATTAAAATTATAATTATAAATATAAATATTGTTTTGAGTGAAATTTTACGTCGAACAAGCTGGCCTTTTATAGGCATATTTCCTGAATTTAGTCCCCATGCGATCGCATGGGTTTTCAGTGCTTTTGCCATGCGATCGCATGGCCGCCTGAACCCCTTTTGTTTGCTAGTTTGTCGACATCAAATAGTGTTTACTGTAGCCCATGCGATCGCATGGGTTTTCAGTGTTTTTGCCATGCGATCGCATGGCCGCCTTTTCCGTTTTTGTTTGCTAGTTCGCCGACATCAAATAGTGTTTACTGTAGCAAATAGTGTTTACTGTAGCAAATAGTATTACTGTAGCAAATAGTGTTTACTGTAGCAAATCACTGCAGCAAAGTCGTTTCACTGTAGCACTGTAGCAAAATACGGTTTCGCTGTAGCAAATAGTGTTTTACTGTAGCAAATAGTGTTTTACTGTAGCAAAGTCATTTTTACTGTAGCAAATAGTGTTTTACTGTAGGAAAGTCGTTTTTACTTGTACATCTTATAATATATATATATATATATATATATATATATATATATATATATATATATATATATATATATATATATATATATATATATATATATATATATATATATATATATATATATACATACATATAATTGTTCATGAATCGTCGAGAGTAGTCAAAGATAATTTTATATATGAAACAGTTCTAAAAATTTTGAGACTCAATCTAACAGACTTTGTTTAACGTGTCAAAATAATAAATCGTATAGAGAATTGGTTTAAATAAGTCAAAATTTTCCGGGTCATTACAGTACCTCCCTGTTAAAGAAAATTTCGTCCCGAAATTTTGAGTAGTACCTGTTTTATGAGCGATATCAGTGAACAAATGTGGATACTTTTGCTTCATTTGATCCTCACGTTCCCAAGTAAACTCGGGTCCTTGTCTAGCGTTCCAACGAACCCTAACTATCGGTATTTTGCTTTGTTTTAATTGTTTGACCTCACGGTCCATGATTTCAACAGGTTCATCGATAAAATGGAGTTTATCATTGATTCGTATTTCGTCAAGAGGAATTACGACATCCTCTTCAGCTAAACATTTCTTTAAATTTGACACGTGAAATGTGTCATGAACACTACTAAGTTCTTGCGGTAGATTTAATCGATAAGCAACTGCTCCAATTTTTTCGGTGATTTTAAAGGGTCCTACGTACCTAGGACTTAGCTTTCCTCGTTTACCGAATCGTACAACGCCTTTCCAGGGTGACACTTTCAACATGACTTTGTCGCCCACTTGAAATTCTAGCGGTTTTCTTCTTACATCAGCATAACTCTTTTGGTGACTCATGGCCGTTTTCAATCGCTGTTGTATTTGAATGATCTTGTCGGTGGTTTCATAAATAATTTCTGGTCCAGTAAGTTGTCTTTCTCCTACTTCACTCCAACAGATAGGAGATCTGCACTTTCTACCGTAAAGTGCTTCAAATGGCGCTGCGTTGATGCTCGTATGATAGCTGTTATTGTATGAAAATTCTGCCAACGGTAAGTGTCGATCCCAACTGGTTCCAAAGTCAATCACGCATGCCCGTAACATGTCTTCCAATGTTTGTATTGTTCTTTCACTTTGACCATCTGTCTGTGGGTGATAAGCGGTGCTCATATCTAATTGAGTTCCCAATGCTTTTTGTAATGACTGCCAAAAATGTGACGTGAATTGGGTGTCGCGATCAGATATGATAGAGATGGGTACACCATGCCTGGAAACTACTTCCTTCAAATATAGGCGTGCTAATTTCTCCATACTGTCTGTCTCCTTTATTGGTAGAAAGTGAGCTGATTTAGTTAGACGATCAACTATCACCCAAATAGTATCATGACTACTTGCAGTCCTTGGCAATTTCGTAATGAAATCCATGGTTATTCTTTCCCATTTCCACTGCGGAATTTCTGGTTGTTGAAGTAATCCTGACGGCTTTTGGTGCTCAGCTTTGACCTTTGCACACGTCAAACATTTGCTTACATAAGTAGTAATTTCTGTCTTCATATTAGGCCACTAACAGAACTTCTTGAGATCGTGGTACATTTTCTCATTTCCTGGGTGAATTGAGTACCTCATTTTGTGTGCTTCATCTAGTACTAGTTGCCTTAGGTTACCATGTCTTGGTACCCATATCCTACCAGCAAAATACAGGGTTCCATCTGTTTTTACTTCAAGCTGTTTTTCTAACCCTCTGCTCATTTCGCCTTTTTCATTTTCTTCTTTTAAAGCTTCTAACTGTGCTGCTTGAATTTGCTTTGTGAGATCAGTACGAATTGTAATGTTCAAAGCTCGGACCCTAAGAGGTTTTACTCTTTCTTTTCGACTTAGGGCATCAGCTACAACATTAGCCTTTCCGGGGTGGTAACGGATTTCACAATCGTAATCGTTTAACAACTCTACCCAGCGACGTTGCCTCATATTGAGTTGTTTTTGATCAAAAATATGCTGAAGACTCTTATGGTCGGTGTATACTGTACACTTGGTGCCATATAGATAGTGTCTCCATATTTTGAGTGCAAAAACTACTGCTCCAAGTTCCAAATCGTGCGTCGTATAGTTCTTTTCATGAATTTTTAGTTGTCGTGAGGCATATGCGATAACTTTTGTGCGTTGCATTAATACACATCCTAAACCTTGGCGCGAAGCGTCACAATAGATCACGAAATCATCATTTCCTTCTGGTAATGACAAAATGGGTGCAGACGTTAACTTCTTCTTTAATAACTGGAATGAGGATTCCTGTTCCGTGGACCAATCATACTTCTTTCCCTTTTGAGTCAATGCAGTTAAGGGTTTGGCGATTCTAGAGAAATCTTGAATGAATCTTTGGTAGTAACCAGCAAGACCTAAGAATTGGCGAATTTGTGTTGGAGCCTTCGGTGTTTCCCATTTACTAATGGCTTCGATCTTCGCAGGGTCAACTTTAATTCCATGTTTACTGACAACATGGCCCAAAAATTGTACTTCTTGTAACCAGAAATCACACTTCGAAAATTTTGCGTACAGTTCTTCTTTCTTGAGTACCTGATAATGCTAAAAACGAACATATATTTCATAGCATTATTCCTCAAGAAAGACAAGCTTTTAGTTGCAATTGTTCTATTTACAAGTGATATTCGTTTAAATAATAAAAGGTGAAGACAAAAGACAGATTCGACGAATTGAAGACGCAAACGACCAAAAAGCTCAAAAGTATAAAATACAATCAAAGAGGTTCCAATTATTGATAAGAAACGTCTCGAAATTACAAGAGTACAAGATTCAAAACGCAAAGTACAAGATATTAAATTGTACGCAAGGACGTTCGAAAATCCGGAACCGGGACCAGAGTCAACTCTCAACGCTCGACGCAACGGACTAAAAATTACAAGTCAACTATGCACATAAATATAATATAATATTTAAATAATTCTTATAATTATTTAATATATTATATTATTTATAAAACTGTCGGCAGAATGAAACAACCAAATATGAGCCTCCCCAGCTGGCCATGCGATCGCATGGCCTGGAAGGCATAAATCCATGCGATCGCATGAGCCCCAGTTCCAGCCCACATGCCTATAAAAATCGAGCTTTGGTGCACCACAAATCAATCTATCTTTCTCTTCTCTCCATTCATACGTAATATTTATATTTATAATTTATATTTTAATTTTAATTTTAATTATAATTCTAATAATAAGGGTATGTTAGCGAATATTGTAAGGGTGTAAGTCGAAATTCTGTCCGTGTAACGCTACGCTATTTTTAATCATTGTAAGTTATGTTCAACCTTTTTACATTAATGTCTTGTAGCTAAGTTATTATTATGCTTATTTAAAACGAAGTAATCATGATGTTGGGCTAATTACTAAAATTGGGTAATTGGGCTTTGTACCATAATTGGGGTTTGGACAAAAGAACGACACTTGTGGAAATTAGACTATGAGCTATTAATGGGCTTTATATTTGTTTAACTAAATGATAGTTTGTTAATGTTAATATAAAGATTTACAATTGGGCGTCCCTATAAATTACCATATACACTCAATCGGACACGATGGGCGGGGTATTTATATGTACGAATAATTGTTCATTTAACCGGACACGGGAATGGATTAATAGTCACTAGAATAATTAAAACAGGGGTGAAATTATATACAAGGACACTTGGTATAATTGATAACAAAATATTAAAACCTTGGGTTACACTCAGTCGACATCCTGGTGTAATTATTAAACAAAGTACTAAAATCTTGTTACAGTTTAAGTCCCCAATTAGTTGGAATATTTGACTTCGGGTATAAGGATAATTTGACGAGGACACTCGCACTTTATATTTATGACTGATGGACTGTTATGGACAAAAACCAGACGGACATATTAAATAATCCAGGACAAAGGACAATTAACCCATGGGCAATAAAACTAAAATCAACACGTCAAACATCATGATTACGAAAGTTTAAATAAACATAATTCTTTTATTTCATATTTAATTTCCTTTATTTTATATTTAATTGCACTTCTAATTATCGCATTTTTATTGTTATTGTATTTAATTGCACTTTTAATTATCGTACTTTTTAATTATCGCAAGTTTATTTTATCGCACTTTTATTATTCGCAATTTCATTATCGTTATTTACTTTACGCTTTAATTTAAGTCTTGTATTTATTTTTAATATTTTACATTTGGTTTTAACTGCGACTAAAGTTTTAAAATCGACAAATCGGTCATTAAACGGTAAAAACCCCCCTTTATAATAATAATATTACTTATATATATTTGTATTTTTATAAAAGTAAACTAATATAGCGTTAAGCTTTGTTTAAAAAGATTCCCTGTGGAACGAACCGGACTTACTAAAAACTACACTACTGTACGATTAGGTACACTGCCTATAAGTGTTGTAGCAAGGTTTAAGTATATACATTCTCTAAATAAATAAATATCTTGTGTAAAATTGTATCGTATTTAATAGTATTTCCTGTAAAAATATAAGCTATTTTATATACACCTCGCACGACATCAAGTTATTTTTGGCGCCGCTGCCGGAGAAACTCTTAAACGCCGGAAGCGCAACGCTAATATAAAAAAAAAAGATTTTTAGTTTACTTTTATTAAAATTCGTTTTTATAAAAATACGTTTTAAATATTCAAAAATATTAAAAGAAAAACAAAAATATAAATATTTTTTTTTAGAGTTTGGTAAATATTTAAGTTTTATAAAGTTTCTTTATTTCTATTTTTTTTAGTTTGTAAAAATATAAGTTTCATTTAATTAATAAATATATTTTATATTTTACAGCAAAAAAAAAATTATTAATTCGGCCTGTACTGTAGCAGCCCACTCTGTGGCCCGAAACCCTAGCCCATGCGATCGCATGGCTGGGCAACTGAGGACTCATGCGATCGTATGAGCCCATCTGACACGCCCTACTGAACCTGCCGACAGCATTAATTACGGATTATTATTAATTATTATTAATATTAAACCCTAATTAGGGTTAGTTATTATATTAATTAATTTTAGATATTAATTAATTTGTATTTTTAGTTTAATTAGTTTATTTAAATTGTAAAATTAATAGTTTTAATAAATAAATAATATAAAAATAATATTTTTATAAAAATTGTACTTTTTACAACTTTTTATATATTTTTATATTTTTTCCCTTTTTAATCGTTTTAGCGTAACTTTTGTATTTTTCGCTCATATTTAGTTTTAATTCATAGTCTTTGCCATAGTTATTTTTACTTCTAGAATTTTAGGCTTTGCCGTAGAATTCCTTAAGTGCTTTTTCTTTAGATTAAGATTTAAGTGCTTTAGAATTTTGCGACGCAGTTTTTAGATTTTAGTACCTTTTTAAGTTATTTCCATTTGGGATTTAGTTTTTCCTGTAAGCTTTAATATTTTTAGACGCCTTTTACCTATGTATCAATTGTCATTCCAATTAGTAATCTCAATTTGGGATTATAATTTTAAGTTAGTTGTAGTAATAAGGTTAGGTTAATCAAGTATTTTTAAGTTTTATAAGTTTCTTTTATTTTTCCGTCACCTTTTATTTTTCAACCATTTTTCTTTTTCGACCTTTTTCCGACGAACTCTTTTTCTTTCTTATTTCTCGCTATTCTAGTTTTTAGGACATAGATTTTTTTTCTACTTCTTATCTAAATTTCTTAAAATTACGAAAATTTATTTTAAGTGGTTAAATTGATAGACATCAAAATTTTCTGGTTCGTAGTAATAGTTGGATTTGTACGTGGACCGGGTTATTGGAGCCAAACAGTCCTCAATTATATTGAGACCAAATGAATCCTGCCCCTCTGCTGCATCTTTTGGCTATTCGAAACGTGGGCAAAATCAGAAAAGTCTATTGATTGGATAACTTATTATAATTTTTCTTTCCTTTTAAAAAACTAATAGGATATTCAGTGAATGCACCGAGCAAGACGTTCACCACCTTTTGTACGTTCACCACCTGTAACTAGATCAAGACATTTAGCAAATATTACTGCCGTTGATTTTTCATTAGAATCGTCATCCAGTCAACCAAGTACTTCAGTTCAAATTTCCGATAATCCATTTTTTGAACCCGACCTCACAATTGAGAATCCGGAGAATATTCAAGGACGATTCATAGATCCTGAACCATTAAATTTTCCTCCGGAACCACCAATCATTCAAACAGAGATTGTTGAGGAACGAACCATTAAATCAGAATCCTCTAGTGATTCCGATTCAACAAATTCAATTATGGAGAATCTGGAACCTTTAAGGATGGAAGACCGAATGAGAGCTAAACGCACTGGCCAAGGTCACGCAATTACTCATCCAGAAATTAATGCGCCAGATTATGAAATCAAAGGACAAATTCTACACATGGTGACTAATCAATGCCAATTTAGTGGTGCGCCGAAGGAAGATCCAAATGAACATCTACGTACCTTTAATAGGATCTGCACACTATTTAAAATCCGAGAAGTGGAGGATGAACAGATATATCTCATGTTATTTCCCTGGACTTTAAAGGGAGAAGCCAAAGATTGGTTGGAATCGTTACCTGAAGGGGCGATTGATACATGGGATGTTTTAGTTGACAAATTTCTTAAACAATTCTTTCCTGCATCTAAAGCCGTAAGACTTCAAGCAGAAATTGTTACGTTAACACAGAAACTGAATGAAACTCTATATGAGGCATGGACTAGATATGGAAAGTTGTTAAGAGGATGTCCGCAACATGGTTTAGACACCTGTCAAATAGTACAAATATTCTACCAAGGATGCGACATCACTACAAGGAAAGACATAGATATAGCAGCTGGTGGTTCTATTATGAAGAAAACCGAAACTGATGCTTACAAAATTATTGATAACACTGCTTCCCACTCACATGAGTGGCACCAAGAAAAAGATATCGTTAGATCATCTAAAGCAGCTAGAGCCGATTCTAGCCATGACTTAGATTTCATTTCCGCAAAGATAGATGCTGTCGAGAGACGAATGGAAAAGATGACTAAAGATATTCACTCAATACGAATTAGTTGTGAGCAGTGTGGAGGACCACATTTGACAAAAGATTGTCTCAGTATTGAATTAACAATGGAACAAAGAGAGAATATTTCATACATAAACCAAAGGCCTGCATGATGTGTGTAACATCTTTTGCAGAACGGATGGGGTCCCTTATAGTTCGGACTTGCAGTTGCCCCATCTTGTTTACCTTTAAAAGTTTCTTGTTTCTTCAGGTGAGTACTTTTGCCCTTATAGTCTTCCCATTTCCTCTTTCCTTCAGTTGTCTTGACTTCGGTAATTGGTGCCTTAATCGAACTCTCTATGATCTGGTCCATGAGTTGGTGTGCCATTGTCATGGCTTCCTGCATCGTATTCGGTTTGGACGATGTAACATTTCCTTTGATATTGATCGATAAACCGTCAATATACATTTCTATCTTTCGTTTCTCGTTTGGCACCAATTCGGGACACAACAAGGCTAGTTCCATGAAACGCTTTTCATAGTTATTGAGATTCGCGCCGATAACCTTTAGATTACGTAACTCAGATTCCATTTTTCTGATCTCGTTTCGAGGACAGTACTCCTCGATTAGCATCTTTTTCAGTTCTTCCCAAGAGATATCATATGCCGTATCTATTCCTTCTGCTTTAGCATAATTGTTCCACCAAGTAAGTGCACCGTCTTGCAACGTGCACGAAGCATACTTTGACTTGTCTCCGTTCGCACAATTACTGATTTTGAAAACGGACTCCATCTTTTCAAACCATCAGGATAGACCGACTGGTCCCTCAGTTCCACTAAACGTCTGTAGTTTGCATCCTTGAAAAGTTTTATATGAGCATCCGTTTCGTGAGTTTGTGTTTACGGCTGCTGCTTTAGCTGCTACTTCGGATGTTGCTTTTGCTGCCTTAGCTGCAGCAATTCTTTCATTCACACGTTTCTCGACTAGGTCCTCAAATTCAGCATCCGACATTTGAGACATGTTTCTTCAATAAATACAACAGAGATAATTTAATCATATAGAATATTATAGGTAAAATGAGTTGTCAATAGTTAATCGTAGCATAAAATAATATGAACCAATTATTATAAAAGCCTTTTCTTCTTATTAGCATTTTATAATTATTTCTAGGGTATTACCTACCCGTTAAGTTCATACATAATAGCTAGTACAAGGAATTAACTACTAAAATCCTAATAATATTCCACTATGAAAATTTATAGCGAGTTACTACGTTATTATGTAATAATAATAATAAGTATTAATAATACAAATAATCATTCTATGCATTTATTATTAATAAACCAAAATAATACAATACCATACAATACCGATATTTTACATATGCATATTTTACATAACAAGATAGAGTAGCACACATAAGCAATAAAATAGCTCATGGAAGATTTATGGTTGCGAGGTCGTTTATTCAGAACTATCAGAAACTTCTTCCCATTTGGTTCTCTCTGCCAATTGTTTGTGTGCACATGGTCCGACAGACATTCTGGCAGTGTATTTAAGTTTTGGTTGGGGTTTTGAGGTACCCGTTGCCTCAGTGGGTTTAATACAATAAGGGTGGTTACGGATCGAATGGTCCTGTTCCTTTTTAATAATTAAGGACTTTTTATTTTTGTGGTTGTTTTTATCTATAGCAAGTTGGAATCTCTCCTTAGTGACTTCTTTTATTTCATTAGCGAAATCCTCCTCGTCACTGATCTCGTCTGATGACGAACTATCTGAGTCATGTGTAGGAGAATATGATGATGAACTGTCTGCATCATGTGTACGAGAATATGTACCGGTGGTCATGAACCGAAATCTGCCAGGCAATATATTCACAACCCGCCCGTCGGCGGTGTATCTGGCCCAATGTCCATGTTCATTTAGAAATAGACGATCTTCTTTTACTCCGGGGATCATGGGTCCATGCCAATGATACTGTGGCTCCGGAAAACTAGAGCTGGGTGGAGCTGGAACCTCCTCTGGGTTTACCGGGAGTTGAGATTCCCCGGCTAACACAATTTCTTCTTTAATAGGTATTGGAACGCCCGTTTCAGTTGTGGATATAATAGATTCAGTGTCCGATTCTGAGTCGTACAAAATGATAGGATTAGAAGAAGTCATCTATCACATAATTGAAACAACAATTACGTTAGCATATAAATATATCACATATAATGTTTTTGACCAAATAATAAGCAAAAATCAGTAAAAACAGATATGGTCATAGTCCAGACTCACTAATGCATCCTAACAATTACCAGTTAAACACACTAATGTAATTTCTGGTTCCCTATGACCTCAAGCTCGGATACCAACTGTAACGACCCATCAAAATCGCTATTGACGCGGCACGTTAATCATTGATTCCACAGTGAGGTTTTGACCTCTATATGATACGATTTGATAAAATATTGCATTCATTAAAATAAGTGACTTTCTAAACATATAAAGTTATAAACATGTGGGCGAGTGCTTAGGTATAAGCAAAACCCCAAAATACATAAGTCTTTAATTTACAGGTTGACATCACAGTCCAATTATTTATTACACAACGCAGTTTTATTTTGAATGCAATAAACTTTGTACAAAGCATGAGAGACTCCATGTAGGCAACAAGCACATCACAGCGGAAGCATTCTAAGGACCTGAGAATAAAACATGCTAAAAAGTCAACACGAATGTTGGTGAGTTATAGGTTTATTTGCTCGAGTCATAAACATATATAAAGATAGACCACAAGATTTCATCAAAAGTTTATCAATAGATTCTACGTAACAAAGCACCCTGGTAACTAAACTTAACGCTATAGTGATAATTACCCCATTCATTTTAATACACGCAAACCAACGTGTCTTAAACTCAAATAACATACGTCTGTTAAAAGGCTAGCGCTCTAGCTCGGACGGGGATGTCAAGCCCTATGGATCCATATACAATTATTCGCGCCCACCAGTCCATATCCTATGTACTGGCAGCTACTAGTTACCAAAGCTAAGGGATTTTCGGTTTAACTCAGTGTAGAATTTAGTATGTACTTGTGTCTTATTGCGTTTAAAATAAATTGCATGTATTCTCAGCCCAAAAATATTTAAAGTATTTAAAAAGGGATCTATAACTCACAGTTCAATATTGAGACTCAATATTGTAGGCAAATTGCGTAGATGTAATGATGGTAGACGACTGTATGGTTGGCCTTGGATTTAAGAACAATACCCCGAACAATACCCAATATTTCCTTATTTTAAAACGGTTTGAAACCCGAATTAAAACACCCTCGTATATACCTTATTATTATTAAACTTAAATTATAATTAAAATTATAATTATAAATATAAATATTGTTTTGAGTGAAATTTTACGTCGAACAAGCTGGCCTTTTATAGGCATATTTCCTAAATTTAGTCCCCATGCGATCGCATGGGTTTCAGTGCTTTTGCCATGCGATCGCATGGCCGCCTGAACCCCTTTTGTTTGCTAGTTCGTCGACATCAAATAGTGTTTACTGTAGCTCATGCGATCGCATAGGTTTTCAGTGTTTTTACCATGCGATCGCATGGCCGCCTTTTCCGTTTTTGTTTGCTAGTTCGTCGACATCAAATAGTGTTACTGTAGCAAATATTGTTACTGTAGCAAATAGTGTTACTGGATACGCGTTCTTACATTGATTCTCGAGCTCTTGTTCATGGTTCCTTTAGGGATGACAATGACAACCCGATCCAGCGGATATCCATCCGATCCACCCGTTTCGTGATGGATATGATAATTTAAATAGATATGGATACGGATATGGATGATCTTAAATGGATATGGATATGAATACATATGAAAATTTTCATCCATGGATATATCTATTATAACCCGAAATACATATATAAATACTTAAATATGGATATATGCAAACACATTTATTATTACAAATGTATTTACTATTACACATACATTTTGCTTGCAACCATATAATTATTTAACTATGATATATTACGAGTAAACACGTATATTTTAATAAATGAACATACAAATTACACATTTAATTATTTAACTAGTATATTTTAGAATGTATGTTATATATTTGACAAAGAATACACGTTGTTGTAGATATACTTTAATTATGTCACATTATATATATCTTTATTATATAACATTTTGTTTTTATCACATATATTAGGAAATATTATAATATTTTTGAATATTCAATGGATATCCATTAACCCGCTTAATTCACTGGATATGGATATAGATGAGTGAACTGAAATTAAATGGATATGGATGTGGATGAATAAAAACCGAATGGAATGGATATGGATATGACATCACCCGATCCATATCCAATCCATTGTCATTCCTAGTTCCTTTCGTACTTCATGGTCTTAAGTGTTGCCCCGTAAGGTAAATATTTTCATTTAGAGAGTTGAGTTGGATAGGTTGCCCACTAAGTTTAACTAATCGTCACGATTATTGGATATTAATGATATTGGTTGTCCATTATGCTCATACCGTGTGGAGTCTTTGTCACACATTTTATTCTCGTGTGATGTCGCTTTGAAAGTATGGAGAAAAATTCGGATTTGGGTCGATTGTAAATTGCTGATTTGGGCCGAATGGGCCGAGTGGCATGTTTGGTATCGCGATTGGAAAGTCACGGTTTTGAAGGACAAGATTCTCACGATTGCCTCGGCTACACTTTGGTTATTATGGAGGTTTCACAATGCCTCACTTTTTAATTCGACAAGGATGAAGAAAAGAGAGTTATTTGACTTAATTCGTTTGTACTCTTTTAATTGGATTACGGATTGAGACAAAAATAACATTAGTTGGTCCGACTGGCTTTCAAAGCCATTGTAATTGTTTTGTTTGCGTTCCTCCCTAATTTAGAAATGTGGTAGCTTAATAAAATGTTGACATTCTAAAAAAAACATTTAATTGGTAGAATATGTAGTAATTACACGCAATATACTACGGTTTATATGTCTATATTACTGTATATACTCGATTTCGCAAATGGATAATAACACACGTGAACTGAAACAATAAATATTTATTTTGTTGCAGATGCAGAAATTCAAATTCTTGGGGATGAACAAGTGGTGTTATTCCCTTCTACACTTGGCAAGTTGGCATGTTATTTGTTACATATTTTATAAATATCAAAAATAAATCTGGTTCTGGTTCGTCTGCAATTCATAAATGAATAAAAGTGTTTTCAGTCATAGACTCATCATTGAAAAGTTGAAATAAGTTTAATTAAGAAGTGGTATTTAATACAGTACTCGAGTAGAAAATAAGTTGATCCATTTACCACTTTTAGTTAATATATCGTCACATCAAAAGTACCTCATTATTTTTTTCTACAACTTACATTCAAAACATTTCACTCTAAACCATAACATACTCTTTATTAGTACGTCCATAATTTATTAATACAAATTACAATTTTTATTATTATATTTTTATTATTATATGTACAACAAAATTTTTGCACAAAGCTCGTCCTTACAATTGCTATTAACGACAAAATAGACCACGCAATCATGAAGGCGCAATGAAGACACACATGTGCCAACAGTGTATTTTTTAGCTAGACACATCAATGACGAACAATTCACGTAATTGTTGAGACTCCTCTTAAACAGTTGCCATCTGTTTCGCCAATGTATTGCCACAATTTGCCTTGCCAATTAATTACTGCTAATATTAGCATCTAGACAAAGCCTAGTAGATATTGGCTCGCCCTCCATTTCGTGAGTAAAAAAAAATCTTCATCACGAGCAACATGCATTTTTTTGGTAGATTTTGCTTTTGAAGTTGCACTTTGAATTATTTAAATTGTTAGAGAAAATCGGTAAAAAAGGTGGAAACCATCCCACATCGGATATGAAAACAAAAATAAATGGATGCATATAAGCTTAATGCATATAATCGGCGTCTCACGTCAGATATGAGAAGAAATACATATAGCTATATAAGCTTAAATAAACCTCTCTCTATCACCAATTTGTTTTAGAGTACTAGGGAACCATTGGGCATATATGCATGACATGTTGGTGAGTTTAAACGATATTACAAGTGGTATTTGAGCTAAGGTTGTTGTACAGATGTGTGGACGGGCGGAGGTTCAAACTGAAATGAACGTAGACGTGATCGGAGAAGAGGTCGGGGGTCCGGGAAGAGTCGAGATGATGTTGAACGCGTCCACGGACCAAGGGGTGATTGTTGGAGATAATTGGGTAATCGGTGTCCCACATCGGATATGAGAAGAAACATATGCAGCTATATAAACTTAGGGAAACCCCCTCTATCATCAATTGGTTAAAGAGTACTATGAAGCTCTTGGCCTTATATGGAGGACATATTGATGGGCATAAAAGATCCTACAAGCTTAATGGAATCTCTCTCCATCACCATGGACTTATATGTAGAAAATGCTGTTGGGCCTAAAATGACCCTACATAATTAATTTAATGGGCGTGAGGAAGTGTGTGATGGATATATCATAGATGTGAGTGAAACGTGATGAGTTAGACCAAAGATAATGGGGCGTTTGTGCCATGAATGCCCATGATGTGGCATTAGAAACTATTACAAACATCTGTAATAGGTCGTTTGTGAGGGGGAAATGTGAGGTGTTGGTAATTGAATAAAGGGGCATACCTAAAGCGTTTTTCAATATTTAATAACCTTTTAAATTTTTTTTATTATTTTTTCATTAACCTTTTACCCCGACTACCAATTATATCTTATCTAATTACCTAAAACTTTCAACAACTCTCCTAAACAACCTTCCACATTACAATCCTCACTTTCCCCAACTTTGCCACGCGATAGTCATCCCTCCACAAACTCACTTCTAATCCATGTCATAGTCTCAACTAGTCCGGGTCCGGCCCGCCCGATGCGGCGGGGGCTTTCGGCCTGCGTACTCATATTTAACGTAGCTTTATGTATTTACAGAAGGAAAAACGATCCATGTGTTAAGCGCCGTTGTTGGTGTTGTCGTCTTTAGTGTTTTTTAAAATCTGTCCGGTTCGAACGTAGTTAGTTTTTTTTTGTTGATAAAATTATTTCGAGTCTGACGGTGCTGTCAGAAAAATATAACTCGCGGCGAGCAGGAAGATACGGGCTGTCGTTGTTTTTAACATTTTTTAAAAAGTATCCGTTTCAAACGTACTTTTTATCGTTTTGTTCATAAAATTATTTCGAGTCTGACGCTCATGTCGAAAAAATTTAACTCGCGACGAGCAGAAAGATACGGGATGTCGTTGTGTTTAGCGTTTTTTTGAGAAGTGTCTGTTTCGCGTATAGTTAGTCCCGTTGGGTTTGTAAGATTTTTTCGAGTTGAACGGTGGTCTCGGAAAAATTTAACTCGCACCGAGCGAGAAGATAGAGCCCGTTATAAATTCGGTTGGAATTAATTTCTTTTAATTTAATAAAATTATATATTTGCACTTTTTACCCCTGAAAAAGTATAAACTTGAGGGGTCGTTGTGTAAATATAGCCGAAGTTGAGGGACCGTTTGTAATGTGAACGCAAACTCAAAACGACAGTCGGATATAACTGAAATTACGAAAATGGGCACCGCTTTTAGTATGTAAGGATTAATTAATAATTAATTAATAATTAATTATCCGTAATTTTAGTGATGAAAAGAAGTGTGTTAATTTTAAGAAGTGATGTCATGAATAAGAATGATATTAAGGAGGGTTAGTATTGTTATATATTTAAGTTGTACTCTGTCCATTTTATTCAAAATGTCCACTTCAATTAGTGGACACATTTTTTTTTTTTAAAGTTATTTATAATTTTCACCAATTAAGTTTAATCTTTACATATAATTTTTTTTTTCCGTATTGATTAAACAATAAAACAAACATTTATATTAAGACAATATAAATTATCATATATATATATATATATATATATATATATATTAGTGAAACATATGATGAATAGTAAAATTGATAACATCGTGATACTGTAATGACCCGGAAAATTTTGACTTATTTAAACCAATTCTCTATACGATTTATTATTTTGACACGTTAAACAAAGTCTGTTAGATTGAGTCTCAAAAATTTTAGAATTGTTTCATATATAAAATTACCTTTGACTACTCTCGACGATTCATGAACAATTATATGTATGTATATATATATATATATATATATATATATATATATATATATATATATATATATATATATATATATATATATATATATATTATAAGATGTACAAGTAAAAACGACTTTTCTACAGTAAAACACTATTTGCTACAGTAAAACACTATTTGCTACAGTAAAACACTATTTGCTACAGTAAAATACTATTTGCTACAGTGAAACCGTATTTTGCTACAGTGCTACAGTGACAACGATAAATTAAATGTGTAATTTGTATGTTCATTTATTAAAATATACGTGTTTACTCGTAATATATCATAGTTAAATAATTATATTGTTGCAAGCAAAATGTATGTGTAATAGTAAATGCATTTGTAATAATAAATGTGTTTGCATATATCCATATTTAAGTATTTATATATGTATTTCGGGTTATAATAGATATATCCATGGATGAAAATTTTCATATGTATCCATATCCATATCCATTTAAGATCATCCATATCCGTATCCATATCTATTTAAATTATCATATCCATCACGAAACGGGTGGATCGGATGGATATCCGCTGGATCGGGTTGTCATTGTCATCCCTAAAAGGAACCATGAATAAGAGCTCGAGAATCAATGTAAGAACGCGTATCCCCAACTCGAAAATTTCCATCCCTTGGAAATTTGAAATGGACCAACTCCGAGTCTTTCTCGTTCGAAAGCACTCGTGATCCAATATCTTCTAACAAATTATTAATCATAGAAGCGGTCCGTGTACCTTGTAAATCGCGAGACCAATTCTACACCCATGCACCATTAATTAACCGGTCTACTAAATTACAATCTTTGTCATCTTTACCTACTTAAGTCTTTTTTATTGATTAAAAACAATGTTATAATAGTGCAATCCAAGATACTCTAGTTTTTTTTTTCTTAACGGCCTAAAGTGATATATATTAGAAAACGCTCCCTAGCAAGGCGCTAAGAGAGAAAATTACAAAGGCTTCTGAAGCTATAAGTTCCAGTTTGAAACTTTATGACCTCTGTTTTTAAGCCAACGAAATGAAAAAAGTCTAATTACATCAAATAGACTATTTCTAGTACTAAACGACTCGTTGAAAACAACCCCGTTTCGAAATCTCCATAACACCCATAGTAGAGTAATAACAACGGAGACGATTCTATCTTTTTGTGTTGGTGCACAACTATACCCATCTCTCCACTCTATAAACTCAGCCCAAGAATGAAGAACACGTAATTCGCAATCTAGCCACACCCTTGTTTTTCGCAAAATTTCTGACGCCAGCGGCCAATCGAAAAATAAATGACGCTCATGCTCGATACCGTGTTGACACACCGGGCAAACAATACTATCAATATCGAGCCCTCTGGCAGACAAGTTCCAACGAAGAGGAAGAGCGTTCAATTTAAACCGCCACACAAAGACATTTACTTTACGAGGTAAAACCTTGAACCATTCAGTTTAGAAACTCGAATTTGGGAGCATATATACATCCATA
Source organism: Rutidosis leptorrhynchoides (assembly GCF_046630445.1). Taxonomy (NCBI): domain Eukaryota; kingdom Viridiplantae; phylum Streptophyta; class Magnoliopsida; order Asterales; family Asteraceae; genus Rutidosis; species Rutidosis leptorrhynchoides. Next base: position 133,576,318 of record NC_092335.1, read on the forward strand.
TGATGACGCGCAGACGCAACAGAGTAAATACCTTATGAATTGAGCGTGTTTTCCCACTTAACTGCTTGATCCGAAAGATGAACGTTTTCCAGCTCAATCTGAAGTTGCTCAAGAGCTTGGCTATTACGGGTGCCAATGTCGAGTCGGTTCCAAGACCACTTCCAAGTTTAATTATCCCACTTATCGTTAACGCAATCATCCTTAGACAAATCCAAATGATAAAATCTGTTATAACGTTGCGCGAGACTAGAATTACTCAACCATATATTATGCCAAAACCGCACGGTCCTCCCGTCTCCCACCTTTAATCGTATAACATCGTTGGGCAACATGGTAGACAAGGTGTTTAAACAAGTATCGACAATATTAGACCACCAGACGATACCATTAGTCTTGTCAAATATGTCTCCATGGATCGATTTAATTACCGTAACCCAAAAGTCCTCCGGTTTCGTGAGATACGGCCAACGCCATTTATGGACCAAAGCAAGATTGAAAGCTTTAAGGCTCCCAATATTTAAATCACCTTGCGCATATGGAGCTAAAACGGTATTCCATTTGACCGATGCAATCTTACGATTATTCATGTTACCTCCCCAAAAAAATCTAGCTTGAATAGATTCAAGTTGTTTAAGAACGGTTTCCGGACACTTGAATACCGACATAAAGTAAATTCCGAGACTACTCATGACCGATTTAATTAAAGTCAATCTTCCCCCGGACAATAAAAGATTAACTTTCCATGATGCGAGCTTCGAACTAAACTTTTCAAGCAAAACATTCCAAATTGAAATTAGCTTCATGTTACATACTATAGGAATGCCAAGGTACTTATTGGAAAGTAACTTGCCCTACATTCAGACTCACGAGTGAAAAGTTGAAGCATATTATCCGCGACGCCTACACCAAAAATATGAGATTTGTGGACATTAATCTTTAATCCCAAAACTAAATAAAATGTGGTCTAACTGTTGCCTCGACCATCTAGAAAGAATAATGACATCATCCGCGTAGAAGAAATGAGAAACCCTAAGACCGTTGTTGCCAACTTTAACACCACGTACATAGTTACAAGCCATAGCCCGATCGAACGCAAAGTGCAAACCCTCCATGATAATAATGAAAAAAACGGACTTATTGGGTCTCCCTGTCGTGAACCTCTTTTGATCGGAAATTCACGAGTCAGGCTGCCGTTTACTAACACAGATGTTTTTGCTGAAGACAAACATCCCATAATCCAATCACACCACCTCGAGCTAAAGCCTAACGATTTGAGCATGAACAAGAGGTAATCCCAATTTACTGAATCATAAGTTTTCTCGAAGTCAACCATAATCTCAACATCTTGTGTTTGTTCCTTTTGTACATCAAAATTAACTCACTCAACATGAGAGGACCGTCTAGGATTTGACGCCCAGTAATGAAAGCCGACTGAACTGGACTAATAAGCTTATAAATAACAGTAGGAAGGCATTTCGTTAACGATTTAGTGATTATCTTGTAAAGCACACCAACGAGGGATATAGGCCTAAAATCTGTAACATGAATCGGACTAGTCACCTTGGGAATAAGAGGAAAAAAGGCCGAGTTTGCTCCTCGAGGCATAATCGATGACGAAAAGAATCTGCGAACCTCATTACAAATGTTGGGCTGAACTAAATCCCAAAAATGTTTGATGAACCGAAAAGAATAACCATCCGGGCCCGATACCTTGGAGTTACCACACTCCCAAACCGCACTTTTAATTTCCACATCCTCAAATTCACGTTCTAAATGTAAATCTTCATCCATGGAAAGAAAATAATGAGGACTGACTTGTGTAAATTTTGCACCAGAATGTACAACATCGAACTTTTGTTTGTAAAAATTAAAGAACTTGTTCTTAATACAAACCGGATCAACGATCCACGTGCCGTCTGTAGTGACCCGAACTTTTCCATGTTTATATATATTAAATGAAATTGTTATTTACATGATTAAGTGTTTCCAACATGTTAAGCAATCAAACTTGTTAAGACTTGATTAATTGAAATAGGTTTCATATAGACAATTGACCACCCAAGTTGACCGGTAATTCACGAACGTTAAAACTTGTAAAAACTATATGATGAAATATATATGAATATATATATAGTTAACATGATATTATGATAAGTAAACATATCATTAAGTATATTAACAATGAACTACATATGTAAAAGCAAGACTACTAACTTAATGATTTTGAAACGAGACATATATGTAACGATTATCGTTGTAACGTCATTTAATGTATATATATCATATTAAGAGATATTCATACATCATATTATCATTATAATATAATAATTTAAAATCTCATTTGATATTATAAACATTGGGTTAACAACATTTAACAAGATCGTTAACCTAAAGGTTTCAAAACAACACTTACATGTAACGACTAACGATGACTTAACGACTCAGTTAAAATGTATATACATGTAGTGTTTTAATATGTATTCATACACTTTTGAAAGACTTCAAGACACTTATCAAAATACTTCTACTTAACAAAAATGCTTACAATTACATCCTCATTCAATTTCATCAACAATTCTACTCGTATGCACCCGTATTCGTACTCGTACAATACACAGCTTTTAGATGTATGTACTATTGGTATATACACTCCAATGATCAGCTCTTCGCAGCCCATGTGAGTCACCTAACACATGTGGGAACCATCATTTGGCAACTAGCATGAAATATCTCATAAAATTACAAAAATATGAGTAATCATTCATGACTTATTTACATGAAAACAAAATTACATATCCTTTATATCTAATCCATACACCAACGACCAAAAACACCTACAAACACTTTCATTCTTCAATTTTCTTCATCTAATTGATCTCTCTCAAGTTCTATCTTCAAGTTCTAAGTGTTCTTCATAAATTCTACAAGTTCTAGTTTCATAAAATCAAGAATACTTCCAAGTTTGCTAGCTTACTTCCAATCTTGTAGAGTGATCATCCAACCTCAAGAAATCTTTCTTATTTACAGTAAGATATCTTTCTAATACAAGGTAATACTCATATTCAAACTTTGATTCAATTTCTATAACTATAACAATCTTATTTCGAGTGGAAATCTTACTTGAACTTGTTTTTCGTGTCATGATTCTGCTTCAAGAACTTTCAAGCCATCCAAGGATTCTTTGAAGCTAGATCCATTTTTCTCATTTCCAGTAGCTTTATCCAGAAAACTTTAGGTAGTAATGATGTTCATAACATCATTCGATTCATACATATAAAGCTATCTTATTCGAAGGTTTAAACTTGTAATCACTAGAACATAGTTTAGTTAATTCTAAACTTGTTCGCAAACAAAAGTTAATCCTTCTAACTTGAATTTTAAAATTAACTAAACACATGTTCTATATCTATATGATATGCTAACTTAATGATTTAAAACCTGGAGACACGAAGAACACTGTAAAACCGGACATACGCCGTCGTAGTAACACCGCGGGCTGTTTTGGATTAGTTAATTAAAAACTATGATAAACTTTGATTTAAAAGTTGTTCCTCTGGAAAAATGATTTTTCTTATGAATATGAAACTATATCTAAAAATCATGGTTAAACTCAAAGTGGAAGTATGTTTTCTAAAATGGTCATCTAGACGTCGTTCTTTCGACTGAAATGACTACCTTTACAAAAACGACTTATAACTTATATTTCCGACTATAAACCTATACTTTTTCTGTTTATATTAATAAAATAGAGTTCAATATGAAACCATAGCAATTTGATTCACTCAAAACGGATTTAAAATGAAGAAGTTATGGGTAATACAAGATTGGATAATTTTTCTCGTTGTAGCAACGTGAAAATTGGTAACAAATCTATATTAATCATATCCTAGCTAACTTATATTGTATTATACATGTATTCTAATATATTATGTAATCTTGGGATACCATAGACACGTATGCAAATGTTTTGACATATCATATCGACCCATGTGTATATATTATTTGGAACAACCATAGACACTCTATATGCAGTAATGAGGGAGTTAGCTATACATGGTTGAGGTTGATTCCAAAAATATATACACTTTGAGTTGTGATCTAGCCTGAGACATGTATACACTGGGTCGTGGATTGATTCAAGATAATATATATCGATTTTTTTCTGTACATCTAACGTTGGACAACTAGTTGTAGGTTACTAACGAGGACAGCTGACTTAATAAACTTAAAACATCAAAATGTATTAAAAGTGTTGTAAATATATTTTGAATATACTTTGATATATATGTACATATTTGTTATAGGTTCGTGAATCGACCAGTGGCCAAGTCTTACTTCCAGACGAAGTAAAAATCTGTGAAAGTGAGTTATAGTCTCACTTTTAAAATCTAATATTTTTGGGATGAGAATACATGCAGGTTTTATAAATGATTTACAAAATAGACACAAGTACGTGAAACTACATTCTATGGTTGAATTATCGAAATCGAATATGCCCCTTTTTATTAAGTCTGGTAATCTAAGAATTAGGGAACAGACACCCTAATTGACGCGAATCCTAAAGATAGATCATTGGGCCTAACAAACCCCATCCAAAGTACCGGATGCTTTAGTACTTCGAAATTTATATCATATCCGAAGGGTGTCCCGGAATGATGGGGATATTCTTATATATGCATCTTGTTAATGTCGGTTATCAGGTGTTCACCATATGAATGAATTTTATCTCTATGTATGGGAGGTATATTGAAATATAAAATCTTGTGGTCTATTATTATGATTTGATAATATATAGGTTAAACCTATAACTCACCAACATTTTTGTTGACGTTGTAAGCATGTTTATTCTCAGGTGATTATTAAGAGCTTCCGTTGTTGCATACTAAAATAAGGACAAGATTTGGAGTCCATGCTTGTATGATATTATGTAAAAACTGCATTCAAGAAACTTATTTTTGATGTAATATATTCTTATTGTAAACCATTATGTAATTGTCGTGTGTAAACGGTATATTTTAGATTATCATTATTTGATAATCTACGTAATGCTTTTTAAACCTTTATATATAAAATAAAGGTTATGGTTGTTTTAAAAATGAATGCAGTCTTTGAAAAACGTCTCATATAGAGGTCAAAACCTCGCGACGAAATCAATTAATATGGAACGTTTATAATCAATATGAACGGGACATTTCAGTTGGTATCCGAGCGTTGGTATTAGAGAACCAGAATCTTTCATTAGTGTGTCTTATCAAGTTTGTTAGGATGCATTAGTGAGTCTGGACTTCGACCGTGTTTACTTGAAAAATGATTGCTTAACAAATTTTGTTGGAAACTATATATTTTTAACATGTGAATATTATGTGATATATTAATCTCTTAACGTGTTTGATATTATGTGATAGATGTATACCTCTAGAACAAGTCTCATTGACTCACCTAATAATAATGAAGAGTCAAATGTAAATTGGAATGATTCGTGGACTGATTCACAAGTTCTCGAAGAGGAACCGGAAGAAGAGTCGGAACCGGAAGAAGAATCGGAACCGGAAGAAGAAATAGAACTAGTGGGAGAAATAATAAAACGGTTAAGTAGAAGAAAATCCTCTACCAACCGACCAAAGTTAATTATGGTCAATGGTGTTTCCGTCAAGGAAGCAAAGTATTGGGAGGATTACCAATTCTCCGATGAATCGGATCCCGACAAGGATTCCGATGATGTTATAGAAATTACCCCAACACAATTTAATAAGGCAAAAGAGAACAATAAGGGAAAGGGCATAAAATAGAGAAATTTGATTTCAAACCCGATGAACTTTATATGTATCGTCAACACCCGTATTTCTTAAATTGTGACAATAACCCGGGAACCTCTAAACCACCAGGTTTTTCTAAACCAATGTGGAAAACGACAGCTCGTATTAGGGGAACATCATATATCCCTAGAAACTTGGAAAAACGAACCAAAATCGAAGAAGAAGAAACGAGCGAGTCAGAATAAGATAGTTGTATTCGTGTGGTGTAATATATGTAGTATAGTGTGCTTATGCTTAATGATATATGTAAAAATTGATTGTATTAATAAGTATTTTTTTATGAATCTAACTCTTGTCTATTTTACAGTATAAAAACACAAAAATGGATAGACAACCCAATATTTTAAGAGACCTACCCGGAGACATGATTGATGAAATCTTGTCTAGAGTCGGTCAGAATTCCTTGGCACAACTATTTAAGGCGAGATCAGTTTGTAAGACATTCGAAGAACGTTCCAAGAATGCCTTGGTTTATAAAAGGCTTTCGTTCGAAAGATGGGGGATATCACATTGGGAAATCCATAAGTTACGATGTGTTTACTTTGACGCATATATTGCGGGGAACCCAAATGCTATTTTACGCAACGGGTTAAGAAATTATTTTGACTCAATATAAACGAATATAGGACTTCGTGATTTAGAAAAAGCGGCTAACATGCAACATAAAGAAGCATGTTATACTTACGGGTTATTAATGTTCACTTCTCACCAAAGTGAGAACAAGAACATCGGGCTACAACTATTAAACAAAACGTTCCCACAAGTGACGGACTCGGTAGTTGGGGTGAGAAACAAAGTTTTTAGATTGTTACGGGACTGTTGGACATTACGTAACCCTCGTCCCTTTGACGACGTTACAACACGCTGTCTTATCAACGGCCATAAAGGTTATGTTCCACAAGACCAACGATGGGAAGTAGTCCTAGTAAAACCAGAATGCATGACTTGTTTCTGGACGTATGAATTACGTGTCTTTATTGCCTTTGCTGAACGACTTATGTACTAGCTAGAATTATCTTCACAACTATCTTGTATCAAAGTTATTGTGAGATATATTTCATGTTATATCTAAAATAAGCGGTATTGTAAGTTTGTAAAATATTGTGAAAAAGTTTGAACGCGAAATATTATTATAATCAGTTTTTCATATAGAATTGTAGTAGTTGAATTGTATATTAGCTACTAAGTATGAACTTAACGGGTAGGTACTACCCGAATTTAAACTTATAAAACGCTAATATGAATAAAAAGCTTTTATAAATGAGTTAATATTATGCTACGAGATACTATTGACTACTCTTAATATTCTGTATGATTAACTTGTTTCATTTGACTATTTGAAGGAAATGGCACGACTACTCGACAAACCATGAATATGAGCGAAGAGGAATTTCGTACATTTCTTGCTGCAAACATAGCCGCAGTACAGGCTGCGCTACATACCAACAATAACTCCGAATCTAGCAATGCAGCTAACGGCGCAAGAAATCGTGTAGGATGCACCTACAAAGAATTCACTGCCTGTAAACCTTTGGAATTTGATGGAACCGAAGGACCGATCGGATTGAAACGGTGGACCGAGAAGGTCGAATCGGTGTTTGCCATAAGTAAGTGTACTGAAGAGGACAAAGTGAAGTACGCTATGCATACCTTCACAGGTACTGCGTTAACATGAAGGAATAACTATCTAGAGCAAGTGGGACAAGGTGATGCTTACGCACTACCGTGGTCAGCATTCAAGCACTTGATGAACGAGAAGTATCGTCCCAGAACCGAGGTCAATAAGCTCAAGACAGAACTTAGAGGGTTACGAACCCAAGGATTTGATATTACCACATACGAAAGACGATTCACAGAATTGTGCCTATAGTGTCCGAGAGCGTTCGAAGATGAGGAAGAGAAGATCGACGCGTTTGTGAAAGGATTACTGGAAAGAATCCAAGAAGATATAAGTTTACATGAGCCCGCCTCCATACAACAGGCATGTAGAATGGCTCACAAACTAGTGAATCAGATTGAGGAAAGAATTAAAGAACAGGCGGCTGAAGAGGCCAATGTAAAGCAAGTCAAAAGAAAGTGGGAGGAAAACGGTGATAAGAATCACCAATACAACAACAACAGAAATTACAACAATAATCGCAACAACTATCCCAACAATCGCAACATCAATCGCAACTACAACAAACGGCCCAACAACAACAACAACAACAACAACAGCAACTACAACAATCATCCCAACAACAATAACAACCGCAACAACAACAACAATCAGAAGCAGCTATGCCAAAGGTGTGAAAAGTATCACTCGGGATTCTGCACCAAATTTTGCAACAAGTGTAAAAGAAATGGTCATAGCGCGGCGAAGTGTGAGGTCTATGGACCAGGGGTTAACAGAACGAAAGGAACAAATGGTGTCGGAACGAGTAATGGCAGAGCAAGTAGTGTCGGAGCAAGTTATGCCAATGTAGTTTGTTATAAATGTGGAAAACCGGGCCACATTATTAGAAATTGCCCGAACCAGGAGAACACGAATGGACAAGGCCGCAGAAGAGTTTTCAATATTAATGCGGCAGAGGCACAGGAAGACCCGGAGCTTGTTACGGGTACGTTTCTTATTGACGATAAATCTGCTTATGTTTTATTTGATTCAGGTGAGGATAGAAGCTATATGAGTAGAGAATTTTGTGCTAAATTAATTTGCCCATTGGTGCCTTTGCATAGTAAATTTTTACTCTAATTAGCAAATGGTAAATTAATTTCAGCAGATAATATATGTCGGAATCGAGAAATTAAACTGGTTAGCGAAACATTTAAGATTGACTTGATACCAGTAGAGTTAGGGAGTTTTGATGTGATAATCGGTATGGACTGGTTGAGAGAAGTGAAAGCAGAGATCGTTTGTTACAAAAATGCAATTCGCATTATACGAGAAAAAGGAAAACCCTTAATGGTGTACGGAGAAAAGAGCAACGCGAAGTTAAATCTTATTAGTAACCTGAAGGCACAAAAACTAATAAGAAAAGGTTGCTATGCTGTACTAGCACACGTCGAGAAAGTCAATTCCGAAGAAAAGAACATCAATGATATTCCCGTCCCAAAAGAATTTCCCGATGTATTTCCGAAAGAATTACCGGGACTACCTTCACACCGATCCGTTGAATTTCAAATAGACCTTGTACCGGGAGCTGCACCAATAGCTCGTGCTCCATACAGACTCGCACCTAGCGAAATGAAGGAACTTTAGAGCCAATTACAAGAACTTTTAGAGCATGGTTTCATTCGACCAAGCACATCACCGTGGGGAGCTCCTGTTTTGTTTGTCAAGAAGAAAGATGGTACATTCAGGTTGTGTATCGACTACCGAGAGTTGAACAAACTTACCATCAAGAACCGCTACCCACTACCGAGAGTCGACGACTTATTTGATCAACTACAAGGCTCGTCTGTTTATTCAAAGATCGATTTACGTTCTGGATATCATCAAATGCGGGTGAATGAGGATGATATTCCAAAGACTGCTTTTAGGACGCGTTACGGTCATTACGAGTTTATGGTTATGCCGTTTGGATTGACTAACGCACCAGCTGTGTTCATGGACCTCATGAACCGAGTGTGTGGGCCATATATTGACAAGTTTGTCATTGTTTTCATCGATGACATACTTATTTACTCGAAGAATGATCAAGAGCACGAAGAACATTTGAGAAAAGTGCTAGAGTTTTTGAGAAAAGAAAAACTGTACGCTAAGTTTTCAAAGTGTGCATTTTGGTTGGAAGAAGTTCAATTCCTCGGTTACATAGTGAACAAAGAAGGTATTCAGGTGGATCCAGGAAAGATCGAAACCGTTGAAAAGTGGGAAACCCCGAAAACTCCGAAACACATACGCCAATTTTTAGGACTAGCGGGTTACTACAGAAGGTTCATCCAAGACTTTTCCAGAATAGCAAAACCCTTGACTGCATTAACGCATAAAGGGAAGAAATTTGAATGGAAAGATGAACAAGAGAAAGCGTTTCAATTGTTAAAGAAAAAGTTAACTACGACACCTATATTGTCATTACCTGAAGGGAATGATGATTTTGTGATATATTGTGACGCCTCAAAGCAAGGTCTCGGTTGTGTATTAATGCAACGAACGAAAGTAATTGCTTATGCGTCTAGACAATTGAAGATTCACGAACAGAATTATACGACGCATGATTTGGAATTAGGCGCGGTTGTTTTTGCATTAAAGACTTGAAGGCACTACTTATATGGGGTCAAAAGTATTATATATACCGACCACAAAAGTCTTTAACACATATTTAATCAGAAACAACTGAATATGATGCAGCGTAGGTGGATTGAATTGTTGAATGATTACGACTTTGAGGTTCGTTACCAACCGGGGAAGGCAAATGTGGTAGCCGACGCCTTGAGCAGGAAGGACAGAGAACCCATTCGAGTAAAATCTATGAATATAATGATTCACAATAACCTTACTACTCAAATAAAGGAGGCACAACAAGGAGTTTTAAAAGAGGGAAATTTAAAGGATGAAATACCCAGAGGATCGGAGAAGCATCTTAATATTCGGGAAGACGGAACCCGGTATAGGGCTGAAAGGATTTGGGTACCAAAATTTGGAAATATGAGAGAAATGGTACTTAGAGAAGCTCATAAAACCAGATACTCAATACATCCTGGAACGGGGAAGATGTACAAGGATCTCAAGAAACATTTTTGGTGGCCGGGTATGAAAGCCGATGTTGCTAAATACGTAGGAGAATGTTTGACGTGTTCTAAGGTCAAAGCTGAGCATCAAAAACCATCAGGTCTACTTCAACAACCCGAAATCCCGGAATGGAAATGGGAAAACATTACCATGGATTTCATCACTAAATTGCCAAGGACTGCAAGTGGTTTTGATACTATTTGGGTAATAGTTGATCGTCTCACCAAATCAGCACACTTCCTGCCAATAAGAGAAGATGACAAGATGGAGAAGTTAGCACGACTGTATTTGAAGGAAGTCGTCTCCAGACATGGAATACCAATCTCTATTATCTCTGATAGGGATGGCAGATTTATTTCAAGATTCTGGCAGACATTACAGCAAGTATTAGGAACTCGTCTAGACATGAGTACTGTCTATCATCCACAAACTGATGGGCAGAGTGAAAGGACGATACAAACGCTTGAAGACATGCTACGAGCATGTGTTATTGATTTCGGAAACAGTTGGGATCGACATCTACCTTTGGCAGAATTTTTCTACAACAACAGCTACCATTCAAGCATTGAGATGGCACCATTTGAAGCACTTTATGGTAGAAAGTGAAGGTCTCCAATTTGTTGGAGTGAAGTGGGGGATAGACAGATTATGGGTCCGGAGATAATACAAGAAACTACCGAGAAGATCATCCAAATTCAACAACGGTTGAAAACCGCCCAAAGTCGACAAAAGAGCTACGCCGACATTAAAAGAAAAGATATAGAATTTGAAATTGGAGAGATGGTCATGCTTAAGGTTGCACCTTGGAAAGGCGTTGTTCGATTTGGTAAACGAGGTAAATTAAATCCAAGGTATATTGGACCATTCAAGATTATTGATCGTGTCGGACCAGTAGCTTACCGACTTGAGTTACCTCAACAAATCGCGGCTGTACATAACACTTTCCATGTCTCGAATTTGAAGAAATGTTTTGCTAAAGAAGATCTCACTATTCTGTTAGACGAAATCCAAATCAACGAAAAACTTCAATTCATCGAAGAACCCGTCGAAATAATGGATCATGAGGTTAAAAGACTTAAACAAAACAAGATACCAATTGTTAAAGTTCGATGGAATGCTCGTAGAGGACCCGAGTTCACCTGGGAAGGAGAAGATCAGATGAATAAGAAATACCCGCACTTATTTTCAGAAGATACGTCAACACCTCCAACTGCTTAAAATTTCGGGACGAATTTTATTTAACGGGTAGGTACTGTAGTGACCCGAACTTTTCCATGTTTATATATATTAAATGAAATTGTTATTTACATGATTAAATATTTCCAACATGTTAAGAAATAAAACTTGTTAAGACTTGATTAATTGAAATAGGTTTCATATAGACAATTGACCACCCAAGTTGACCGGTAATTCACGAACGTTAAAACTTGTAAAAACTATATGATGACATATATATGGATATATATATAGTTAACATGATATTATGATAAGTAAACATATCATTAAGTATATTAACAATGAACTACATATGTAAAAGCAAGACTACTAACTTAATGATTTTGAAACGAGACATATATGTAACGATTATCGTTGTAACGACATTTAATGTATATATATTATATTAAGAGATATTCATACATCATATTATCATGATAATATAATAATTTAAAATCTCATTTGATATTATAAACATTGGGTTAACAACATTTAACAAGATCGTTAACCTAAAGGTTTCAAAACAACACTTACATGTAACGACTAACGATGACTTAACGACTCAGTTAAAATGTATATACATGTAGTGTTTTAATATGTATTCATACACTTTTGAAAGACTTCAAGACACTTATCAAAATACTTCTACTTAACAAAAATTCTTACAATTACATCCTCATTCAGTTTCATCAACAATTCTACTCGTATGCACCCGTATTCGTACTCGTACAATACACAGCTTTTAGATGTATGTACTATTGATATATACACTCCAATGATCAGCTCTAAGCAGCCCATGTGAGTCACTTAACACATGTGGGAACCATCATTTGGCAACTAGCATGAAATATCTCATAAAATTATAAAAATATGAGTAATCATTCATGACTTATTTACATGAAAACAAAATTACATATCCTTTATATCTAATCCATACACCAACGACCAAAAACACCTACAAACACTTTCATTCTTCAATTTTATTCATCTAATTGATCTATCTCAATTTCTATCTTCAAGTTCTAAGTGTTCTTCATAAATTCTACGAGTTCTAATTTCATAAAATCAAGAATACTTCCAAGTTTGCTAGCTTACTTCCAATCTTGTAGAGTGATCATTCAACCTCAAGAAATCTTTCTTATTTACAGTAAGATATCTTTCTAATACAAGGTAATACTCATATTCAAACTTTGATTCAATTTCTATAACTATAACAATCTTATTTCGAGTGGAAATCTTACTTGAACTTGTTTTTCGTGTCATGATTCTGCTTCAAGAACTTTCAAGCCATCCAAGGATCCTTTGAAGCTAGATCTATTTTTCTCATTTCCAGTAGCTTTATCCAGAAAAATTGAGGTAGTAATGATGTTCATAACATCATTCGATTCATACATATAAAGCTATCTTATTCGAAGGTTTAAACTTGTAATCACTAGAACATAGTTTAGTTAATTCTAAACTTGTTCGCAAACAAAAGTTAATCCTTCTAACTTGAATTTTAAAATTAACTAAACACATGTTCTATATCTATATGATATGCTAACTTAATGATTTAAAACCTGGAAACACGAAGAACACTGTAAAACCGGACATACGCCGTCGTAGTAACACCGCGGGCTGTTTTGGGTTAGTTAATTAAAAACTATGATAAACTTTGATTTAAAAGTTGTTCTTCTGGAAAAATAATTTTTCTTATGAACATGAAACTATATCCAAAAATCATGGTTAAACTCAAAGTGGAAATATGTTTTCTAAAATGGTCATCTAGACGTCGTTCTTTCGACTGAAATGACTACCTTTACAAAAACGACTTGTAACTTATATTTCTGACTATAAACCTATACTTTTTATGTTTAGATTCATAAAATAGAGTTCAATATGAAACCATAGCAATTTGATTCACTCAAAACGGATTTAAAATGAAGAAGTTATGGGTAAAACAAGATTGGATAATTTTTCTTGTTGTAGCAACGTGAAAATTGGTAACAAATCTATATTAATCATATCCTAGCTAACTTATATTGTATTATACATGTATTCTAATATATTATGTAATCTTGGGATACCATAGACACGTATGCAAATGTTTTGACATATCATATCGACCCATGTGTATATATTATTTGGAACAACCATAGACACTCTATATGCAGTAATGAGGGAGTTAACTATACATGGTTGAGGTTGATTCCAAAAATATATACACTTTGAGTTGTGATCTAGCCTGAGACGTGTATACACTGGGTCGTGGATTGATTCAAGATAATATATATCAATTTTTTTCTGTACATCTAACGTTGGACAACTAGTTGTAGGTTACTAACGAGGACAGCTGACTTAATAAACTTAAAACATCAAAATGTATTAAAAGTGCTGTAAATATATTTTGAATATACTTTGATATATATGTACATATTTGTTATAGGTTCGTGAATCGACCAGTGGCCAAGTCTTACTTCCCGACGAAGTAAAAATCTGTGAAAGTGAGTTATAGTCCCACTTTTAAAATCTAATATTTTTGGGATGAGAATACATGCAGGTTTTATAAATGATTTACAAAATAGACACAAGTACGTGAAACTACATTCTATGGTTGAATTATCGAAATCGAATATGCCTCTTTTTATTAAGTCTGGTAATCTAAGAATTAGGGAACAGACACCCTAATTGACGCGAATCCTAAAGATAGATCTATTGGGCCTAACAAACCCCATCCAAAGTACCGGATGCTTTAGTACTTTGAAATTTATATCATATCCGAAGGGTGTCCCGGAATGATGGGGATATTCTTATATATGCATCTTGTTAATGTCGGTTACCAGGTGTTCACCATATGAATGAATTTTATCTCTATGTATGGGATGTATATTGAAATATGAAATCTTGTGGTCTATTATTATGATTTGATAATATATAGGTTAAACCTATAACTCACCAACATTTGTGTTGACGTTGTAAGCATGTTTATTCTCAGGTGATTATTAAGAGCTTCCGTTGTTGCATACTAAAATAAGGACAAGATTTGGAGTCCATGCTTGTATGATATTATGTAAAAACTGCATTCAAGAAACTTATTTTTGATGTAATATATTCTTATTGTAAACCATTATGTAATGATCGTGTGTAAACGGTATATTTTAGATTATCATTATTTGATAATCTACGTAATGCTTTTTAAACCTTTATAGATAAAATAAAGGTTATGGTTGTTTTAAAAATGAATGCAGTCTTTGAAAAACGTCTCATATAGAGGTCAAAACCTCGCGACGAAATCAATTAATATGGAACGTTTATAATCAATATGAACGGGACATTTCACCGTCAACCATGAGACCTTGGATCTGTTGTTTTCCTCGTTTATGTTTTAACGAGCAATGAAAAAAGCTCGAGTTCTCGCCCCCCTGCACATCCCATTTTATACGGGCCTTTTGCATAGAATCAAGAGCAGCAAGCTTTTCAATCTCCAACTTTTCCTGAAAAAATTCGTTACGACTCGAAACTTGCGTTTCCGTTGCCAAACCTGCATCAATAGTAACATCTAAGTCAGATATTAGAACATTTAACTCATGTAAACGAGATGCTTCAGTGCTTCTAGCTGTACAAATCCAGGTTTTTAGATGAGCTTTTAGAGTTCGCAGTTTAGCTAAGAAATCTTGGGCAGAATTCAAGCAGTTGTCACTCCAAATCTTGCGAACCGTCGCCTTGAAATCCGGCCTATCAAACAATGAAGCGAAAACCTTATAGTGCGTCGGTCCAAAATCGACCTTGTCTTCGAACAACATAATAGATGAATGATCCGAGTGGCCTCTCGGTAAGACTTCACCTTTTAGATCACAAACCACGTTTAAAATATTATTCGTAATGAAGAACCGATCTAGTTTGCTAAGGTTGGTCCCGGATTTATTTCTCCACGTAAATTCAAGACCGCCAAGAGGGACTTCATATAATGAAGACGATTCAATAAAGTCATTAAACTTCAGTGTATCAAGATTACAAAACTTCGTACCCTGTCTTTCATTAACATTTCGAACCGCATTCCAATCTCCAAATATGATGTAATTGCCATTATTTGCAACCATGAAATCATCAATTTTGTTCCATAAATTTATCTTATCATGTAACGCTTGAGGAGCATAAACCTTTACCATGTAAGTCTCAATATCTTCGTGCACCCAATAACCTTTGACAATAACAAAATGAACATCACACCAAATATCCTCTTTGACGAACATAGAAGGATCCCAAAGAGAAGTGATACCACCCGAAGCTCCCCGAGACAAACTAACCGTGTAATCAAAGTGAGTGTTCCCCCAAATCGTCTTCAACCTAAAGATCTGAAGACATGCCATCTTGGATTCCCGAAGGCCTAAGAGCTGAACCTTAGAAGAAATACACAACTCCCGAATCCATTTTCATTTCAAGAAGAGTTTGGACCCGCAACGATTAATGGACATTATCTTCATTGACCACCTAACGAAAAAACGTGAACGTTCCCCTACATTAAGATAATCCTTAACGTTGTACCCGAGCATATCACCAACATCTAAAATATGTCCAGCACCATAATGACTAGACACAACGTCAAAGTTCTGATACTCCAGTAAATTAAACTCCTATAATTGAAAAGAGTAATGTTGTAGTCCCTCTGATAATAATACTATAGATCTAAAGAATATTATAATATGAGATAGAAGTTTATGAGTTAAACTCTTATACTCATAAACCCTTTATTCATATGCACATTGTTTAGGGTGGGTCTAAATCCACCGGGCGTTTTTACTTAATTTACCCACATTTACTAAGATTAGGAAAATAATTACATAATTATGATGTGAGATAAGAGAGGAAGAAAGACAGAGGAGAGAGGAGAGAGAATATCATGGGAGTTAGATAGCTGCAGTATGATTTTAATGCATTCAAATAATTATTTAAAGTTTTCGTTACTTAAAAAAATTAATAATCCAGTGACAGATTATTTATTTTTTAATTTTACACTTACATTTTCTTTCTCCTTTAATTATATTCATATACATTAAGGACATAATAAAATTGAATCTTCTTATTTTTTTTTTTTTCCAATTTATGGAAGTACACTATGTGCTTCTTCATACGAGGGTGTATTGACTTACAAAAAAAAAAAAAATATATATACTTTAATTGAAAAACGTAATAATAGAACTCAAAGTATAAATAAATATGAATATTTTTTATTTAAATATAATATCAAAATGAAAATAGTAATGTGTTTTGACACGTTTAGACTCCAGTGATTTTTTTTTTATATAATTATGTTTGATTATTATATATATTATATGTATATTTAATTTAATTTATATTTTATATAGCATATTGGAATATTGGATTTGATTGTGTTGTGCATATTTGATTGTGATTGATGCGGCTCGTCGGAAGCGGGTCAAGTACGAATCTAGTTGTCTGGCGATTGGTTATGGTTTCATTCCTTTCTCATTTTCTTCCCTTGGAGAATTAGAGAAGGAGGCTGTTTCTTTGCTAAAGCTGGTTCAGAAGAGTTCGATGGTACAAGATATTGGTGCCGGTGCTGCTGCTCATATTTTTACTAGGATAGGTTTTGCTATTGCTAGAGGTGTGGGGGCCCAGATTGTCTCTAGGCTTCCCACTAATTTTTTTGTAAGTTTTAAAACTTTTAATAATAATAATAATAATAATAATAATAATAATAATAATAATAATAATGAATAAAAAGTACTTTACGAGGGTGTTTAAATTTGACAAAAAGCAGCTGTAGCTGCATTGGAAAAAGCAAATTTTTAATATAGAAAGTTGAACTTTTTTTTAGGGTAGATTTAGCAATACCCATTGTTTAATGTTTATTTTCTCACGTTAATCATTAATCATGCAAATATTCGCATCCGTAGATTTCACGCATATAAATGCGCTATTACGCATTGATTATTAATATTCAATGCACAATCAATGTGGAATCGTTGACCGAATCTATCTTCTTGCACGGTTATCATGTGGCATGCACGCATCACCCCGAAGTTGATCGGTTATACATTCCTTGTTCAAAGATAAGATCTTTTCTATAATTACATCCGATATTCAGGTAAGTTAGTTATGTAAAGGATTAATACAATCTTAGGTGATTCCATAATTAGAGTTTGCCTATAAATATAAAACACTAAACCCTCATAACAACAATGAAGATTACGTAGAGCACACTCTGTCGAATTAAACTGACGGTTGAGTTACTTATTCAATCAATGGCTTCATTCGTTTTACAAAGTTAACAGGTCAGTCCTCGTCAACAGTAACCTACAACCTTATTGGGGTCATCGATGATTGACTTAACCATTTAGCCACCCCATCTATATCTTCATATCGATCCGGATTATTCACGGTAGCTGAACCGGAGAACTGAGTAATAAGATCCTGAAAAACCTCCACATTATTCGTTGATTATGGATAATATTTCTCATAAAAGTTTATGCATGATCGATCAATCGTGAAATCGGTAAGTAAACGGTTTTAATTAGTTGGTTACCCTTTACAATATTTGTAATTCTAAGAACACTTGTATGATCTATATTTGATTAAAAGTTGTATCCTAATCAACTGGCTTAGATCTAATTATATGCGAGGAACTTATTAACTAGAAAACCACAAGTTTAAGCTTCAAAAGAGATAATATGCATATAATGTGTGGGATAAATAGTCTAGGGTTGTCGATCTAAAACCACCACTATTTTTACAGAAACACAATAGTTATGTAGGATCGGTAATTTTATAAATTAAAAGAATATGCAAAGATCATGAAGCACCCATCTAAAGCATAATTTACTACGTTTAATTTTTCATGATGCTAACGATTTCTATTACTGGTAATGCTAATATGGTAATATTGTTTGTCAAATTAACAAATTTTAGAGATTGAGTTGAAAATTATACACTAAAATAATGATTACTAGCTACAGATTGGCCCGCCCGTTATTCCGGATACGTTTTATTTGGTTAACATAGTCCGCGTGGCTGAAAAAAAAGATTTTTCTTTATACATTAAGCACAATTACAATAATTTATAAAATTAATACCATGTCGACGATCATTCAAAACCTATATCTATTTTGTCTTATTTTTGTTATTAGAATTCCCTTCAAGATATATCAAATTAATTTTCATAAATAATTAGCATAATTGTAGTTAGAAAAGCTAATAAAAATATATTTTATAACTAAATTAAAAGAAAAAAAAAAGACATCTTAAATATAGTTGCAAAAAAGTATTAAATGTGAAAGGTTAAATAATATGGAGTAATGTGAGTATGGTAAAGGTTAGATAATAAGGATAAATATGTAAATAGTTACTAATTACGGTAAAAGTATAAGTATTGTCGTTTTGTATATATAGGGGCGGATCTTAGTGTATCTGTAGAGTGGATCCGCTCCATCTGGATTTAAAAAAAAAAATAAAACAAAAAACTAAAATAAAAATTCTTTTACTAAAAACTAATGATTTTTTTAGTGTTTACCCTGCTGTCATTAGTTTTACCCCTCCTGAAATAGGGTTCAAGTTTCCACTGTATAAGTATCAATAACGTAAACATGAAAGCCTTTTAGTATATAAAGTATTATCCCTATATACTATTATACTATTATACATAGCTACTACTGCCCCCTGTATGGTTACTGTTTCGTTTGGCCTGGATTGTCCTTTCACACCTTTTTTTTAGGGTATCTTGGTCATTTTGCCTACTTTCCCAGCCTCACAATAACACCCGTTACTGTTTTTTACATTAAAATGTCAAAAACACTAAAGCGAATACTTAAAACAGCAAACATTTATTTATATATGAGCAACAACTGAGGCACATAGCTAGTTATATACTAAAAAAAAGTATATAAGTATTAATGACAAAATAGGATAGTAGGCTTATGGGCTTTAAGTAACAAGCCTTGATGTATAAAATACATGTCTCTTATAATTGTATAAAATTGGGTTGGTTTCTATTGTTGCTGGGCTACCACTTGAATTTATTTACACGGGCCAAAAATGTCGGTTTCTAATAATTGCGAACAGAGGTACAGAACTGATGGCGTGATATATGGAGCAAGAACTACTCGATCCCGGTCTAAATAAGTTAAAGATGAAATGTTATATGTTATAAATACAAGTTTATTATCCAATTGAAGGCATTCTTGTAGACTCCTTTAAAGCATCCACGGCCGGCTCTAAAAAAGTGTTTACTTATGAGTCTCGGTCGGGTAAGGTGGTGACCACTAGGAAAATTGACGGAAAGGTTTCTTGGTCGAGCTCGAGAGGAAAGAAAGCTACAATTGTTGCGAAAGCTCTTAGACGATCTTGAGGTGGTTTTGTTTTGCTCGCCGTGTATCTTTGTATTTCGGCTCTCCTTTTGTTTGTTTGGTCTTTTTTTGTCGGGTGATTGAGTGTCTTGTTTCGTTGGTTGATTGTGTTTGATTTTGTTGGTTTTATGTTTTGTTTAGGTTAGTTGGTTAGTCCGGTTTTGATTGTGTAGCTTGGTTTGGCTTACCATGCTAGATTTTGAGTTCTTATAATTTGTTTTCTAATTCTAATGGCAAGGCTGATCGGTACATTATTTTATTATTATTTTTAAGCAAAAAATTTTATTAATACTATAAAGATATATATAAATTGCACAATTCACAAAAATTCTTTACTACATTATTAAATACAACTAACAGCCCAAATATACTAAACCTAAAGATTAATCAAGAAAAAAAGACAACTCTAGTGTTGAACTAACAACGACAAAGCGACCCAAATTCAACCCGTTTAACCCAAATCCATATCATGAACAGTAGTAACAACAATATTTTGTATTGTTGTTTGGCTTTTCATTATTTGATGAAAGTTCATTGTTATACGATTAAATTTTCTCAAAAAAAAAATAATATTCTAAAGTTTATTAAATATGTTTTTTTTCTTCTGAAAAGCTGAACTTTATAAGAAAATGCACGGAAAATACGTGCGGAGGAAATACAATCAGAAATTTACAATGAAATTCGAAAACACTTATTGAAAGAGACACCCAAGATTGTAAGACAACTACTTTCAGGTTTAACCTCCACAAGTCGAAATCCTCTCCAATATTGTTGCTCATATTCGACAACCACATATGTGTTCGCACCCGAAGATTGATCATTAAATCCACCTTGATAATTGCTTGCCGATGTTCTGGTATAGAATGAATCAACTTGTTCATCAACTTCCAAACAAGCCACAAAAGAACATATCTTGAAGCAACAGCCATCGAATATGCTACATCTGATTTGATATTTAAACCCGCAGAGCTGATAACATTGTTTATACCATTAGGAACAGGACCGTATAGCTGCCACCATGGCATGTAATTTCTCTAAAGTGGGGCGACGAACCTGCAACTTATGAATAGATGATCTATATCCTCTTAATGACATTCACAAAATGGACAGTTCGACGCGTGAGTTGGTTTCTAACTTTCTTTTTCCACCAATTAGGTGCATGACATCAATCGAAATTTTTATAAATCGCAGACATTTTGTGATTTTATATTTAAATAGACTTTTCTATCAATAACGTACGAGATGTACGATTAGTTGCTTTATATTGACAACTCGTCCAAAAATAATTTATGCATCTATGGTATCGAGTTACACCTTAGATTATTCTCAATAATCATGACGTAATTTGTTGTTAAACTAATTGTCACTTGGATTACGTGACCATATTAATATCCGTATCCACTTACTTTTTATTCACTCATATTCATATTCAATTAGTTTTAGTTTATCATTCATATCCATATCCAATATTTATACAGGTTATTTTTTGATATCCATTGAATATTAAATAGAAAATTATAGAGTATGATTTTTCTTAAATTGAAAAGAAAACGAAAAAGTATTTTTACAAATTAAATATCACATCACATTACTAATTAAAATACGAACACAATGATGTGTGATCTTTGTCAACGATTGAACATAATTTCTTACATTTACTACAAAACATATATTATGACAAATGTGTGATGACCCGGAGATTTCCAACCAAATTTAAACTTTAATCTTTATATGTTTCCGACACGATAAGCAAAGTTTGTAATGTTGAGTCTCGAAAGTTTTGAAATCTATATTTATGAAAATCAATTACCCTTTGACCATGCCTAACGATTCACGAACATTTATGTGTGTATATATATAATATATACTCAATAGTTAAAAACGTAAACAAGGCATTAGATATATTATAATTGTTTATCGATGGAATTAGAAGATAAGATCAAATGACCAGATACATTGAATTATGATCACGAGTCTTCGTTGTAAGGTCCACTGTGATTTAAGAGACTATTACATTTTTAACAGTATTCGGAAATTTAGTGAAATGACTCGCATGTATGAACGAAAGTGTTACTATTGAGGATTAGACAAAGGTTGGTGGAGGATTGAATTTCATAACACTTGGTTGATCTATTCTTCAAATGTGCGAAAACGTTTACTAGAATTTATTATTAAAAATATCTCTGATTATATAACGTAAGTGGAATATTAGATATATAGATAACTTGCAACGTGTATTTAAAACGTGTTTATATATATTATGTATATTATATATTTGATTTCAAAATTTGTTATATAAACGATTGTAACCCTTGTTATTTAATTTGATCAATACTAAGATATATTATTTAGATGGTTTAAGGAAATTAAACTAAACATTTACGCATAAATTAATTATATTAAATTAGGTTTTAAAAAGTAAACGTTACATGTTATAATACTTCCAAACGAATTTAAAATAAACTTTGAACTATTATTAGTTTTGAAAAAAACTAAATATTATATTATTACGTTAATGTTTCCATTACATACGATAAGTACGAGTTTATATTTTTAAATAAAATATATATATATATTTTACGAGGTGAAAAATTATAATTAGTCTCACAGCGTTTTGATTTAAATTAATATTATTAAAATATATTTTGACAAACAACGAGACTTTGATTTATAGAAGGAAATGACCACAACGCTCAATTTTATAAGTTACATTTTTCATAAAGTAAAAATTTGATAAATAAGTCAAATTATTATTAAAGGTACACGTCACGTAACGTAAAAGGCTAGTTTTCTAAATATACGAGAGTGCGCTCGAAAAAACCGAAAGTGGTACATGAGTCGTGAGACCACGTGCGTGTCATTATTGTAAAAATTATATTTTTACCATGAGCGTAAATATAATATAATATATAATTAATCATATGAATTAAATATATATTTATATATAATATTAGTAAATAAAAAGGTATGTTAGTTTTTGTCAAAATCACGGGTCATTTTATGATCACTTTTTCCATACGTTTTTTCAACATCACACGTTTTTTATTGTATTTTATTTTTATTATTTATTTATTTATTATACTATTATAATTATATAATCATATTAAGTATAAATGTGTCAACAATGGAAAATAAAAACCGTGTGCCAGTATTCTTATGTCATACACTCGCATGAAAGGTTAGGTATGACTCACTCCCTTTAAAAGCTCAAACGAAATTGTTTTCTGATTCATTTTCACTCAACTCTCAATATCTCTCTCAATATTTATATTTATATATTATTATTATTATTATTATTATTATTAAGATTAATATTATTATTAATCTTATAATTAGGAGTATTATTATTAAGTAATAACCCATAAAATACTACGACAAGGGTACGCGCGAGTTATTTTAAAACGGATATTATGAGCGGGATAGAGCTAAAGAAATTATGGGTTATAGCTATGAAGGTGATGGGTATGGTTCATGGGTATGCTCGTGAGGTCAATCTAGTATTTATCATCTCCGTTGCGTTTACGTACCTTTCCTGCAATATTGAATCTCAATATTGATACGTGAGTACTCCTAAATTAATTTTTACAGATTAATAGTGTATCCCTGACTAGTTACTCCTGCGATTGAGATAAGGTATAAGATATGCATGTCGTTAGAAAGCTAGCGAAAAACTATAAACTTTTTATTTAGATATCGAATTGATTCGATGAACGGATTAGAAGTTATTGTCAATTGAATTTTTGTGTTATTATTAAAAATGATTATTATTATCGTCGTTATTATCGTCGTTCTAATTTTTATCTAATTATTATTATTATTATTATTATTATTATTATTATTATTATTATTATTATTATTATTATTATTATTATTATTATTATTATTATTATTATTATCATTATCAATACAAAGTATTATCATTAAGAATTGTTATCTTTATTATTATTACTATCGTTATTATCGTTAAAGTTATAATTAGTATTATCATTATTACCATTAAAATAGTTATTAGTATTATTATCATAATTATCAATAGTTTTATTATAATTAAAAACTAATATTAGTAACACCTAATTATTATGATACTATTATTATTTTTAACACGAACACGATATAAAATACGATTTAAAAACTATTAACAAATTGATTAGGAAATAATAAGTATGAATATCATGATGAAATTTAAAGATATTGATTTAGATAAAATTATCATTTTCCATTATTTTCATCACTATTATTATTAAAGGTATTATTATTAATATTAAAAATATCACCTTTACAAAATATTATTATTGTTAATAAGAATATCATTGTTAATATAAAATTTAATTATTAATAAGAATTATCATATTGTTATAATACCATTTTCGTAAATAAAAATATTGTTATTATTATTAGTAGAATAATAATAATTATTAATACAAAAATAATACAACTTTTACTTATTATTATTATCAATGTTATCTTATCAAATAAAAATGTAATACAAATAATATAATTACCTTACTAAAACCTATCATAACATTTTATGATATTCAATGAACTTTATAAATTTTATTATCTAAAATATATACAGGTATATTTTTATATAACGTTTTATTTATTAATAAATGAATTATATTATTTGCTCTAATAAATCTTTTAAATAATTAAAAATATAAAATGACGATATTTAAATTATATAATAATCATGTATAAATTTTGGAAATCATTTTGAGTTAATTTGACTTTTGTTGACTTTTGCATATTAGACTCGAGCATTAGGATTGTGGTACACTATGACATAACCTAAATTGTTAGACAAATATTGACCAACATATAAATATATATAATTAATTTAGGTTCGTGAATCAGAGGCCAACCTTGCACTTGTTCAATGACGTTATATGTATTTTTACTAGGAAATACAGTATGGTGAGTTTCATTTGCTTCCTTTTTTACTCATTACATTTTTGGGCTGAGAATACATGTAAATGCTTTATTAACTGTTTTACAATATTTATATGCGTGAGTTTCATTTGCCTTTTTTACCCTTTATATTTTTGGGACTGAGAATACATGCGCTTTTATAAATGTTTGACGAAATAGACACAAGTAATTGAAACTACATTCTATGGTTGAATTATCAAAATCAAATATGCCCCTTTTTATTAAGTCTGGTAATCTAAGAATTAGGGAACAGACACCCTAATTGACGCGAATCCTAAAGATAGATCTATTGGGCCTAACAAACCCCATCCAAAGTACCGGATGCTTTAGTACTTCGAATTTTATATCATGTCCGAAGGAGGATCCCGGAATGATAGGGGATATTCTTATATGTATCTAGTTAATGTCGGTTACCAGGTGTTCACCATATGAATGATTATTTTTGTCTCTATGCATGGGACATATATTTATGAGAACTGGAAATGAAATTCTTGTGGTCTATTAAAATGATGAAAATAAATGATTATGATAAACTAATGAACTCGCTAACCTTTTGGTTGACACTTTAAAGCATGTTTATTCTCAGGTGTTAAAGAAATTTTTCGCTGTGCATTTGCTCATTTTAAAGATATTACTTGGAGTCTTTCATAGCATATTTCGAGGAACGTTGCATTCGAGTCATTGAGTTCCTCAAAGATTATTATTAAATCAATTTATAGTTGGATAGTGGATATTATGAAATGGTATGCATGCCTGTCGATTTTTGATGTAAAGAAAGATTGTCTTTTAAAAAACGAATGCAATGTTTGTAAAATGTATCATATAGAGGTCAAATACCTCGCAATGAAATCAACTATTGTGAATCGTTTATAATGTATATGAACGGGTCCTTTCAGTTGGTATCAGAGCGGTGGTCTTAGCGAACCAGGTCTTGCATTAGTGTGTCTAACAAATAGTCGTTAAGATGCATTAGTAAGTCTGGACTTCCACCGTGTCTGCATGTCAAAAGTTTTGCTTATCATTTATAGTCGGAAACCATCTACTTATCATCCTTAGAAAATTACATGCTTATCATCTTAAGTCTAGACACGTTTTCCTGCTTTTATTGCATAATAGTGTATAGACGAATTCTTATATCTATTACTGTGAACTATGACTGATATTGTGATGACCCGAAAATTTTTGACTTATTTAAACCAATTCTCTATACGATTTATTATTTTAACACGCTAAACAAAGTCTGTTAGATTGAGTCTCAAAATTTTAGAACTGTTTCATATATACAATTACCTTTGATTACTCTCGACGATTCATGAACAATTATATGTATGTATATATATATGTACAAGTAAAAACGACTTTCCTACAGTAAAACCCTATTTGCTACAGTAAAAATTACTTTGCTACAGTAAAACACAATTTGCTACAGTAAAACACTATTTGCTACCGTGAAACCGTATTTTGCTACAGTGCTACAGTGAAAACGAGTTTGCTACAGTTATTTGCTACAGTGAAACACTATTTGCTACAGTAAACACTATTTGCTACAGTACACTATTTGCTACAGTACACACACTATTGCTACAGTAACACTATTTGATGTCGACGAACTAGCAAACAAAAACAGAAAAGGCGGCCATGCGATCGCATGGCAAAAACACTGAAAACTCATGCGATCGCATGAGCTACAGTAAATCGAAAAGTACTATAAAAGGTCAGTTTTGCTCGACGAATTTTTCATAATAATTTCTTTACGTAAAATTTTATATTTATAATTATAATTATAATTTTAATTTTAAGTTTAATAATAATAAAGTATATTCGAGGGTATTTTTAATTCGGGTTTCAAACCGTTTTAAAATAAGGAAATTTTGGGTATTGTTCGGGGTATTGTTCTTGAATCCAAGACCAACCATACAGTCGTCTACCATCATTACGTCTACGCAATTTGCCTACAATATTGAATCGCAATATTGAACTGTGAGTTATAGTCTCCCTTTTTAAATACTTTAAATATTTTTGGGCTGAGAATACATGCAATTTATTTTAAACGCAATAAGACACAAGTACATACAAAATTCTACACTGAGTTAAACCAAAAATCCCTTAGCTTTGGTAACTAGTAGCTGCCAGTACATAGGATATGGACTGGTGGGCGCGAATAATTGTATATGGATCCATAGGGCTTGACATCCCCGTCCGAGCTAGAGCGCTAGCCTTTTAACGGACGTATGTTATTTGAGTTTAAGACACGTTGGTTTGCGTGTATTAAAACGAATGGGGTAATTATCACTATAGCGTTAAGTTTAGTTACCAGGGTGCTCTGTTACGTAGAATCTATTGATAAACTTTTGATGAAATCTTGTGGTCTATCTTTATACATGTTTATGACTCGAGCAATTAAACCTATAACTCACCAACATTCGTGTTGACTTTTTAGCATGTTTTATTCTCAGGTCCTTAGAATGCTTCCGTTGTGATGTGCTTGTTGCCTGCATGGAGTCTCTCATGCTTTGTACAAAGTTTATTGCATTCAAAATAAAACTGCGTTGTGTAATAAATAATTGGACTGTGATGTCAACCTGTAAATTAAAGACTTATGTATTTCGGGGTTTTGCTTATACCTAAGCACTTGCCCACATGTTTATAACTTTCTATGTTTAGAAAGTCACTTATTTTAATGAATGCAATATTTTATCAAAACGTATCATATAGAGGTCAAAACCTCACTGTGGAATCAATGATTAACGTGCCGCGTCAATAGCGATTTTGACGGGTCGTTACAGATATTTTTCAAAGATTCCTCCGTAATTTATGGGATTTTGGTATTATATATACATATGTAAATTATGTATAGCGATTTTGACGGGTCGTTACAGTTGGTATCAGAGCTTGAGGTCATAGGGAACCAGAAATTACATTAGTGTATTTAACTGGTAATTGTTAGGATGCATTAGTGAGTCTGGACTATGACCATATCTGTTTTTACTGATTTTTGCTTATTATTTGGTCAAAAACATTATATGTGATATATTTATATGCTAACGTAATTGTTGTTTCAATTATGTGATAGATGACTTCCTCTAATCCTATCATTTTGTACGACTCGGAATCGGACACTGAATCTATTCTATCCACAACTGAAAAGGGCGTTCCAATACCTATTAAAGAAGAAATTGTGTTAGCCGGGGAATCTCAACTCCCGGTAAACCCAGAGGAGGTTCCAGCTCCACCCAGCTTTAGTTTTCCGAAGCCACAGTATCGTTGGCATGGACCCATAATCCCTGGAGTAAACGAGGATCGCCCATTTCTAAACAAATATGGACATTGGTCCAGATATACCGCCGACGGGCGGGTTGTGCCGATTACGCCTGGCAGATTTCGGTTCATGACCACCGGTACATATTCTTGCAGTTCGTCATCATATTCTCCTACACATGACTCAGACAGTTCGTCATCAGACGAGATCAGTAAGGAGGAGGATTTCGCTAATGAAATAAGAGAGATCACTAAGGAGAAATTCCAACTTGCTATAGATAATAAAAACAACCACAATAATAAAATGTCCTTAATTATTAAAAAAGAACAGGACCATTCGATCCGTAACCACCCTTATTGTATTAAACCCACTGAGGCAACGGGTACCTCAAAACCCCAACTAAAAATAAAATACACTGCCAGAATGTCTGTCGGACCATGTGCACACAAACAATTGGCAGAGAGAACCAAATGGGAAGAAGTTTCTGATAGTTCTGAATAAACGACCTCGCAACCATAAATCTTCCATGCGCTATTTTATTGCTTATGTGTGCTACTCTATCTTGTTATGTAAAATATGCCTATGTAAAATATCGGTATTGTATGGTATTGTATTATTTTGGTTTATTAATAATAAATGCATGGAATGATTATTTGTATTATTACTATTTCTTATTATTATTATTACATAATAATGTAATAACTCGCTATAATTTTTCATAGTGGAATATTATTAGGATTTTAGTAGTTAATTCCTTGTACTAGCTATTATGTATGAACTTAACGGGTAGATAATACCCTAGAAATAATTATAAAATGCTAATAAGAAGAAAAGGCTTTTATAATAATCGGTTCATATTATTAATATGCTACGATTAACTATTGACAACTCATTTTACCTATAATATTCTATATGATTAAATTATATCTGTTGTGTTTATTGAAGAAACATGTCTCAAATGTCGGATGCTGAGTTTGAGCAACTAGTCGAGAAACGTGTGAATGAAAGAATTGCTGCAGCCGAGGCAGCAAAAGCAACAGCCGAAGTAGCAGCCAAAGCAGCAGCCGTAAACACAAACTCACGAAACGGATGCTCATACAAAACTTTTCAAGGAT
Organism: Rutidosis leptorrhynchoides; assembly: GCF_046630445.1. Lineage (NCBI taxonomy): Eukaryota > Viridiplantae > Streptophyta > Magnoliopsida > Asterales > Asteraceae > Rutidosis > Rutidosis leptorrhynchoides. The sequence continues at coordinate 133,605,708 of NC_092335.1, forward strand.
GCAAACCACAGACGTTTAGTGGAACCGAGGGACCAGTCGGTCTAACCCGATGGTTTGAAAAGATGGAGTCCGTTTTCAAAATCAGTAATTGTGCGAACGGAGACAAGTCAAAGTATGCTTCGTGCACATTGCAAGATGGTGCACTTACTTGGTGGAACAATTATGCTAAAGCAGAAGGAATAGATACGGCATATGATATCTCTTGGGAAGAACTGAAAAAGATGCTAATCGAGGAGTACTGTCCTCGAAACGAGATCAGAAAAATGGAATCTGAGTTACGTAATCTGAAGGTTATCGGCGCGAATCTCAATAACTATGAAAAGCGTTTCATGGAACTAGCCTTGTTGTGTCCCGAATTGGTGCCAAACGAGAAACGAAAGATAGAAATGTATATTGACGGTTTATCGATCAATATCAAAGGAAATGTTACATCGTCCAAACCGAATACGATGCAGGAAGCCATGACAATGGCACACCAACTCATGGACCAGATCACAGAGAGTTCGATTAAGGCACCAATTACCGAAGTCAAGACAACTGAAGGAAAGAGGAAATGGGAAGACTATAAGGGCAAAAGTACTCACCTGAAGAAACAAGAAACTTTTAAAGGTAAACAAGATGGGGCAACTGCAAGTCCTAACTATAAGGGACCTCATCCGTTCTGCAAAAGGTGTTACACACATCATGCAGGCTATTGCCAAGTAGTCTGTGATAAGTGCAACAAGAAAGGACATGTGGCGAAAGATTGTTATGCCACCGTTTCTGAAGTAAAGACAAAATTGACCGATGTCAAGAAATGTTATGGATGCGGGAAGTCTGGTCACTTTATAAATCAATGCTCTGATAAGGAGAAGAACAAAGAACCCGCACGAGGGAGGGCATTTAATGTTAGTGCCAGTAAAGCATGAGAGGATCCTAATCTTGTCACGGGTACGTTTACCGTTAATAATCAACTAGCTTCTATTATGTTTGATACGGGTGCTGATAGAAGTTATATGTGTAAAGACTTTAGTTTTAAACTAAAATGTGCATCATTACCTCTAGACGATAAATATACTATTGAATTAGCTAATGGTAAACTGATAAAAGCCGATAAAATTTGCCATGGTTGCGAAATGAATCTCACTGGTGAAACCTTCAAAATCGATTTGATACCCGTAGAATTAGGAAGTTTTGACGTAATCGTTGGCATGGACTGGATGTCCAAAACAAGAGCGGAAGTTGTTTGCGCTGAGAAAGCAATCCGCATCCCTCGTAAGGATGAAACGTCATTAATGATTTATGGGGAGAAGAGCAACTCAAAGCTGAACTTTATCAGCTGTATGAAGGCCCAGAAACTTATAAGAAAAGGTTGTTATGCTATTCTGGCACATGTAAAGAAGATTGATACTGAAGAAAGAAGCATTAATGACATGCCGGTTGTAAGAGAATATCCCGGAGTATTTCCAGAAGAATTACCGGGGCTACCTCCACACAGATGTGTAGAATTCCAGATTGATCTCATACCAGGAGCTGCACCTGTAGCCCGATCTCCATATAGACTTGCACCTTCAGAAATGCAAGAATTACAAGACTAGTTGCAAGAATTATCGGACCGTGGATTTATTCGTCCTAGTTTTTCACCTTGGGGTGCTCCTATTCTGTTCGTCAAGAAGAAGGATGGATCTATGAGAATGTGCATAGATTACAGAGAATTAAACAAATTAACGATCAAGAATCGGTACCCATTACCGAGGATTGATGATTTGTTTGATCAATTGCAAGGATCAAGTGTTTATTCTAAGATTGATCTACGCTCCGGATATCATCAACTGAGAGTGAAGGAAGAAGATGTTCCTAAAACCGCGTTCAGAACCCGTTACGGTCACTATGAGTTCCTAGTCATGCCTTTTGGATTAACTAATGCTCCAGCAGTATTCATGGATCTAATGAATCGCATCTGTAGACCGTATTTAGACAAATTTGTTATTGTTTTTATCGACGACATATTGATTTACTCGAAGAACAAGGAAGAACATGAGCAACACTTAAGACTGGTACTAGAGATACTCAAGAAAGAAGAATTGTACGCAAAATTTTCGAAGTGTGATTTCTTGTTACAAGAAGTACAATTTTGGGCCATGTTGTCAGTAAACATGGAATTAAAGTTGACCCCGCCAAGATCGAAGCCATTAGTAAATGGGAAATCCCGAAGACTCCAACACAAATTCGCCAATTCTTAGGTCTTGCTGGTTACTACCGAAGATTCATTCAAGATTTCTTTAGAATCGCCAAACCCTTAACTGCATTGACTCAAAAGGGAAAGAAGTATGATTGGTCCACAGAACAGGAATCCTCATTCCAGTTATTAAAGAAGAAGTTAACGTCTGCACCCATTTTGTCATTACCGGAAGGAAATAATGATTTCGTGATCTATTGTGATGCTTCACGCCAAGGTTTAGGATGTGTATTAATGCAACGCACAAAAGTCATCGCATATGCCTCACGACAACTAAAAATTCATGAAAAGAACTATACGACGCATGATTTAGAACTTGGAGCAGTAGTTTTTGCACTCAAAATATGGAGACACTATCTATATGGCACCAAGTGTACAGTGTACACTGACCATAAGAGTCTTCAGCATATTTTTGATCAAAAACAACTCAATATGAGGCAACGTCGCTGGGTAGAGTTGTTAAACGATTACGATTGTGAAATCCGTTACCACCTCGGAAAGGCTAATGTTGTAGCTGATGCCTTAAGTCGAAAAGAAAGAGTAAAACCTCTTAGGGTTCGAGCTTTGAATATTACAATTCATACTGATCTCACAAAGCAAATTCAAGCAGCACAGTTAGAAGCTTTAAAAGAAGAAAACGAAAAAGGTGAAATGAGCAAAGGGTTAGAAAAACAACTTGAAGTAAAAGCCGATGGAACCCTGTATTTTGCTGGTAGGATATGGGTACCAAAACATGGTAACCTAAGGCAACTAGTACTGGATGAAGCACACAAAACGAGGTACTCAATTCACCCAGGAAACGGGAAAATGTACCACGATCTCAAGAAGTTTTATTGGTGGCCTAATATGAAGACAGAAATTGCTACTTATGTAAGCAAATGTTTGACGTGTGCAAAGGTCAAAGCTGAGCACCAAAAGCCGTCAGGATTACTGCAACAACCAGAAATTCCGCAGTGGAAATGGGAAAGAATAACCATGGATTTTATTACAAAATTGCCAAGGACTGCAAGTAGTCATGATACTATTTGGGTGATAGTTGATCGTCTAACTAAATCAGCTCACTTCTTACCAATAAAGGAGACAGACAGTATGGAGAAATTAGCACGCCTATATTTGAAGGAAGTAGTTTCCAGGCATGGTGTACCCATCTCCATCATATCTGATCGCGACACCCGATTCACATCACATTTTTGGCAATCATTACAAAAAGCATTGGGAACTCGATTAGATATGAGCACCGCTTATCACCCACAGACAGATGGTCAAAGTGAAAGAACAATACAAACATTGGAAGACATGTTACGGGCATGCGTGATTGACTTTGGAACCAGTTGGGATCGACACTTACCGTTGGCAGAATTTTCATACAATAACAGCTATCATACGAGCATCAACGCAGCACCATTTGAAGCACTTTACGGTAGAAAGTGCAGATCTCCTATCTGTTGGAGTGAAGTAGGAGAAAGACAACTTACTGGACCAGAAATTATTCATGAAACCACCGAAAAGATCATTCAAATACAACAGCGATTGAAAATGGCCATGAGTCGCCAAAAGAGTTATGCTGATGTAAGAAGAAAACCGCTAGAATTTCAAGTGGGCGACAAAGTCATGTTGAAAGTGTCACCCTGGAAAGGCATTGTACGATTCGGTAAAAGAGGAAAGCTAAGTCCTAGGTACGTAGGACCCTTTGAAATCACCGAAAGAATTGGAGCAGTTGCTTATCGATTAAAGCTACCACAAGAACTTAGTAGTGTTCACGACACATTTCACGTGTCAAATTTGAAGAAATGTTTAGCTGAAGAGGATGTCGTAATTCCTCTTGATGAAATACGAATCAATGATAAACTCCATTTTGTCGAAGAACCTGTTGAAATCATGGACCGTGAGGTCAAACAATTAAAACAAAGCAAAATACCGATAGTTAGAGTTCGTTGGAACGCTAGACGAGGACCCGAGTTTACTTGGGAACGTGAAGATCAGATGAAGCAAAAGTATCCACATTTGTTCACTGATATCGCTCATGAAACAGGTACTACTCAAAATTTCGGGATGAAATTTTCTTTAAGGGGGAGGTACTGTGATGACCCGAAAATTTTTGACTTATTTAAACCAATTCTCTATACGATTTATTATTTTAACACGCTAAACAAAGTCTGTTAGATTGAGTCTCAAAATTTTAGAACTGTTTCATATATACAATTACCTTTGATTACTCTCGACGATTCATGAACAATTATATGTATGTATATATATATGTACAAGTAAAAACGACTTTCCTACAGTAAAACCCTATTTGCTACAGTAAAAATTACTTTGCTACAGTAAAACACAATTTGCTACAGTAAAACACTATTTGCTACAGTGAAACCGTATTTTGCTACAGTGCTACAGTGAAAACGTATTTTGACACTTTAAAGCATGTTTATTCTCAGGTGTTAAAGAAATTTTCCGCTGTGCATTTGCTCATTTTAAAGATATTACTTGGAGTCTTTCATAGCATATTTCGAGGAACGTTGCATTCGAGTCATTGAGTTCCTCAAAGATTATTATTAAATCAATTTATAGTTGGATAGTGGATATTATGAAATGGTATGCATGCCTGTCGATTTTTGATGTAAAGAAAGATTGTCTTTTAAAAAACGAATGCAATGTTTGTAAAATGTATCATATAGAGGTCAAATACCTCGCAATGAAATCAACTATTGTGAATCGTTTATAATGTATATGAACGGGTCCTTTCAGTTGGTATCAGAGCGGTGGTCTTAGCGAACCAGGTCTTGCATTAGTGTGTCTAACAAATAGTCGTTAAGATGCATTAGTAAGTCTGGACTTCCACCGTGTCTGCATGTCAAAAGTTTTGCTTATCATTTATAGTCGGAAACCATCTACTTATCATCCTTAGAAAATTACATGCTTATCATCTTAAGTCTAGACACGTTTTCCTGCTTTTATTGCATAATAGTGTATAGACGAATTCTTATATCTATTACTGTGAACTATGACTGATATTGTGATGACCCGAAAATTTTTGACTTATTTAAACCAATTCTCTATACGATTTATTATTTTAACACGCTAAACAAAGTCTGTTAGATTGAGTCTCAAAATTTTAGAACTGTTTCATATATACAATTACCTTTGATTACTCTCGACGATTCATGAACAATTATATGTATGTATATATATATGTACAAGTAAAAACGACTTTCCTACAGTAAAACCCTATTTGCTACAGTAAAAATTACTTTGCTACAGTAAAACACAATTTGCTACAGTAAAACACTATTTGCTATAGTGAAACCGTATTTTGCTACAGTGCTACAGTGAAAACGAGTTTGCTACAGTTATTTGCTACAGTGAAACACTATTTGCTACAGTAAACACTATTTGCTACAGTAACACTATTTGCTACAGTAAACACTATTTGCTACAGTAACACTATTTGATGTCGACGAACTAGCAAACAAAAACAGAAAAGGCGGCCATGCGATCGCATGGCAAAAACACTGAAAACTCATGCGATCGCATGAGCTACAGTAAATCGAAAAGTACTATAAAAGGTCAGTTTTGCTCGACGAATTTTTCATAATAATTTCTTTACGTAAAATTTTATATTTATAATTATAATTATAATTTTAATTTTAAGTTTAATAATAATAAAGTATATTCGAGGGTATTTTTAATTCGGGTTTCAAACCGTTTTAAAATAAGGAAATTTTGGGTATTGTTCGGGGTATTGTTCTTGAATCCAAGACCAACCATACAGTCGTCTACCATCATTACGTCTACGCAATTTGCCTACAATATTGAATCGCAATATTGAACTGTGAGTTATAGTCTCCCTTTTTAAATACTTTAAATATTTTTGGGCTGAGAATACATGCAATTTATTTTAAACGCAATAAGACACAAGTACATACAAAATTCTACACTGAGTTAAACCGAAAATCCCTTAGCTTTGGTAACTAGTAGCTGCCAGTACATAGGATATGGACTGGTGGGCGCGAATAATTGTATATGGATCCATAGGGCTTGACATCCCCGTCCGAGCTAGAGCGCTAGCCTTTTAACGGACGTATGTTATTTGAGTTTAAGACACGTTGGTTTGCGTGTATTAAAACGAATGGGGTAATTATCACTATAGCGTTAAGTTTAGTTACCAGGGTGCTCTGTTACGTAGAATCTATTGATAAACTTTTGATGAAATCTTGTGGTCTATCTTTATACATGTTTATGACTCGAGCAATTAAACCTATAACTCACCAACATTCGTGTTGACTTTTTAGCATGTTTTATTCTCAGGTCCTTAGAATGCTTCCGCTGTGATGTGCTTGTTGCCTGCATGGAGTCTCTCATGCTTTGTACAAAGTTTATTGCATTCAAAATAAAACTGCGTTGTGTAATAAATAATTGGACTGTGATGTCAACCTGTAAATTAAAGACTTATGTATTTCGGGGTTTTGCTTATACCTAAGCACTTGCCCACATGTTTATAACTTTCTATGTTTAGAAAGTCACTTATTTTAATGAATGCAATATTTTATCAAAACGTATCATATAGAGGTCAAAACCTCACTGTGGAATCAATGATTAACGTGCCGCGTCAATAGCGATTTTGACGGGTCGTTACAGATATTTTTCAAAGATTCCTCCGTAATTTATGGGATTTTGGTATTATATATACATATGTAAATTATGTATAGTATGATATCAAATCTAACTCCTATAATCTATTCCATACCAAAAATTCATTTCCCCGATTGTACAAGATGGATTCCGCATCTAGTTCGAACTCCTCAGATTGCAAAATGGAATCCCATTCAAGCTCCGAAAGCAGTGTGACCAGAATAGATCAATCAATCAGTCATCACCTATTCTGGATGAATTGGGGATGGGTTCGTAGCCTCCTCAATCATTGGAGACAAGAAGAAGGTGATCCCTTCCATCCACCACATTTCCCTCTTGACGAAGAACCTGAAGCACTTACCGGCGAACCTGTCCGAAATACCATGTTCTCGCTCATTTCCAGAGTATCTCGTCACGATTATATATTACATCAAATTTTAGATTTTATTTATCCGCTCGTCCGAACCGACAATCACTCCGGTGTAATAGAAGAAGTCAAAGAGCTTCGCGCTCGGGTAGTGGCTTTGGAGAATATGGTGCAGAGATTACAAACACCAGCAGCAGCATCAGCAGCATAACCAGTACCACCATTATCAACGCCAACAGTACCATTACCACCTCCAACCACAACCGCGTCATAAACCTCAACTTCACAATCTGTCCCACGAGCATCAACGTCATACGCACCATAGATACCAACGAGTACCAACAAAAATAACTTACGAAGTATTAATTCATAACTTCATCAGAAAAACATTCTGCGGTAATTAGGTGATCTCTAAAGTCTTAGAGATTATGTATCTCAGCCCTAACCATAAATCAGATAAATGGACAGAGATGATAGGGAGAAGAATCGAAACCCTGACAAGAATGATGAGAGATTTACAAGCTAGACTTGCTATACAAGCATCACCAGCAGTTACCGGTAGTATCATCAACATCAACAATATCGTCAGTACTATCAGCACCAGCAGTACTGTTAGCATCACCAGCACTGGCAGCACCTATAACATCCCAAGTTCCGCCGGTTCAAGAATCGCCGTGGACGTCATCATTAATCAACAACGAGTATTTTGTATCAACGAGTTATGAGGTATTAACTCATTTTTCTGAAGAATTTATATATATTTTATATATGAATTCTGAAACTATAATAAATCTTTTCGTACTAAGCTACTGTGTGTGAATCTTAACTACTCGGTTAATCCATATTACAAATATGCAATAATGTATGTCCTTCGGCCGCAACTTAACCAGCGTTAACTACAATCTCTGTCGCAATTTAACAAATTCCAATTCAAAATAAATCAAGTATATATTTGATTTTACACTTTCATCATCGATGTACTCTAAACTTTTCAGATAACATCATTCGTACTTTGCGAAATTCACAAGAATTCCACGAACCGAACATCATACATCAACAAATAACGAAGTATTGATTCATAATTTCAATGTCATTAAAGAAATACTGCATAAAAGTTATGTACTTTTTAAAGCCTTTAGGGATTATTCAATTCTAGTTTCAACCGTAAATCAAATGAGTTTAATTTAACATTAACTCATTAAATCTTTGTTACATCTGAAGAAAATATGCATATATATATATATATATATATATATATATATATATATATATATATATATATATATATATATATATATATATATATATATATATATATATATATATATATATTCATAAAGACTGTAATAAAATTCTTTTGTACAAAATATTAATTGTGAATTTTTTTTACGGGTAGGTAATACCCGAGAGATATATAAATTCACAAATAATATGTTACTTAAATCTGATTCAGCAAATCATCCATTATACTCTCTACTTTCACAACAATATACATTCTTTTATAGAAATCAAAACAACCATACTCATTCAAAATTTAATTACATATTATGATTTTGAAATCTCAAAATTCAACTCGAGATATGACCAAAATCATCACTCTTAGATCCTTACATCTTTCACAAGCTATATTTTGACTTCAAAACTGTGTTAGAACATCGAATGTATGTTAACGATTACGATCTGTGTTCAAACCCTTCGAAAATTTCTGAAGACACTTCGAATGATGAGCAATCGAGATGATGATCCAACCACATGTTACCCACAGTTATGTACCCGAAAAACTCTTGAAACCAAAGTAAAAGTTTAAACAACGTATCCGCGTCAGATTCTTTGGCATTTATTAGCAAAAATAACTTTGCGACTTCTATTCAAAGTAGCCAGTTTTGTCACAGCTCCAGCAAGTCAACTTCGACTTTTCAGTCAGACTAACCTTATTATAACCTTGAGATATACACCATCGTTACCAGGGAACCTTTAACATTCCCCCACATTATTAGTAGATGTACCAACAACTTCATTACCCTTTGACTTTAGCCTCTCCAAAAAGTCATTATAATTATTTATTGAAACCCATCATGTAATCACCTACATCTTGAAACGATAATTGTCATACCAATTACTGAAAAATCAGCAATCAATATTTTGAAATCTCGCAGCAATTCTACTTCAATAGTTATATAAACATATAACGCCTATCTTCTAAACTTACACACTTCGAATGTGAAGTTTATGAAAAACATCTCAAACTATGAACTAGTTCTCGAAATGCTAATGAAGCGGCAAAAACTGTAAACGACTTTAACAGTCAAAAGTTTGATGATAAAGAATAGTGTGTTGGTAAAGCTCAGAAAAAGAGAAGGTTTGGAACTGGAAAATGGATTGAGCAAAGCATGAAAGAGGCTGTGGATAAATCACAAGGACTGAACTTGCCTTCAAAGGATCCAAATGATTCAGTGTCTGCTGAAATCGCTAGCAAACACGTTAGTTCTTATTCTAAACCTTCACAGACAAATATTCTTCATCATCATCTTATCTTAAATATTATAAGATATCTTCGTATCTCTCATTATACATATTCTCCATATTTCTGGAGATATTTTCACAACTATTCTTATCTGAGATCATTTATCTCTTCGTAATATCTGCAACATAAAAGAAACTGTGTTAGTTTCTAAATTCTGAAAAATTCGAATATGAATGCTTTGAAGTAGTGTTGGGAACTGAAACATGAGTTAGTATAATATAATGACACTTGATCAATATCATTATATTACGGTAATTCATGCTGAGTTTCTAATGGAACGTGATGATTCACAGAACATACCATCATCATGTGCCATTTACACGACTCTTACATTCGACAAACCATGAATATGAGCGAAGAGGAATTTCGTACATTTCTTGCTGCAAACATAGCCGCAGTACAGGCTGCGCTACATACCAACAATAACTCCGAATCTAGCAATGCAGCTAACGGCGCAAGAAATCGTGTAGGATGCACCTACAAAGAATTCACTGCCTGTAAACCTTTGGAATTTGATGGAACCGAAGGACCGATCGGATTGAAACGGTAGACCGAGAAGGTCGAATCGGTGTTTGCCATAAGTAAGTGTACTGAAGAGGACAAAGTGAAGTACGCTACGCATACCTTCACAGGTACTGCGTTAACATGAAGGAATACCTATCTAGAGCAAGTGGGACAAGGTGATGCTTACGCACTACCGTGGTCAGCATTCAAGCACTTGATGAACGAGAAGTATCATCCCAGAACCGAGGTCAATAAGCTCAAGACAGAACTTAGAGGGTTACGAACCCAAGGATTTGATATTACCACATACGAAAGACGATTCACATAATTGTGCCTATAGTGTCCGAGAGCGTTCGAAGATGAGGAAGAGAAGATCGACGCGTTTGTGAAAGGATTACTGGAAAGAATCCAAGAAGATATAAGTTTACACAAGCCCGCCTCCATACAACAGGCATGTAGAATGGCTCACAAACTAGTGAACCAGATTGAGGAAAGAATTAAAGAACAGGCGGCTGAAGAGGCCAATGTAAAGCAAGTCAAAAGAAAGTGGGAGGAAAACGGTGATAAGAATCACCAATACAACAACAACAGAAATTACAACAATAATCGCCACAACTATCCCAACAATCGCAACATCAATCGCAACTACAACAAACGGCCCAACAACAACAACAACAACAGCAACTACAACAATCATCCCAACAACAATAACAACCGCAACAACAACAACAATCAGAAGCAGCTATGCCAAAGGTGTGAAAAGTATCACTCGGGATTCTGCACCAAATTTTGCAACAAGTGTAAAAGAAATGGTCATAGCGCGGCGAAGTGTGAGGTCTATGGACCAGGGGTTAACAGAACGAAAGGAACAAATGGTGTCGGAACGAGTAATGGCAGAGCAAGTAGTGTCGGAGCAAGTTATGCCAATGTAGTTTGTTATAAATGTGGAAAACCGGGCCACATTATTAGAAATTGCCCGAACCAGGAGAACACGAATGGACAAGGCCGCAGAAGAGTTTTCAATATTAATGCGGCAGAGGCACAGGAAGACCCGGAGCTTGTTACGGGTACGTTTCTTATTGACGATAAATCTGCTTATGTTTTATTTGATTCGGGTGAGGATAGAAGCTATATGAGTAGAGAATTTTGTGCTAAATTAAGTTGCCCATTGGTGCCTTTGCATAGTAAATTTTTACTCTAATTAGCAAATGGTAAATTAATTTCAGCAGATAATATATGTCGGAATCGAGAAATTAAACTGGTTAGCGAAACATTTAAGATTGACTTGATACCAGTAGAGTTAGGGAGTTTTGATGTGATAATCGGTATGGACTGGTTGAGAGAAGTGAAAGCAGAGATCGTTTGTTACAAAAATGCAATTCGCATTATACGAGAAAAAGGAAAACCCTTAATGGTGTACGGAGAAAAGAGCAACGCGAAGTTAAATCTTATTAGTAACCTGAAGGCACAAAAACTAATAAGAAAAGGTTGCTATGCTGTACTAGCACACGTCGAGAAAGTCAATTCTGAAGAAAAGAACATCAATGATATTCCCGTCCCAAAAGAATTTCCCGATGTATTTCCGAAAGAATTACCGGGACTACCTTCACACCGATCCGTTGAATTTCAAAAAGACCTTGTACCGGGAGCTGCACCAATAGCTCGTGCTCCATACAGACTCGCACCTAGCGAAATGAAGGAACTTCAGAGCCAATTACAAGAACTTTTAGAGCATGGTTTCATTCGACCAAGCACATCACCGTGGGGAGCTCCTGTTTTGTTTGTCAAGAAGAAAGATGGTACATTCAGGTTGTGTATCGACTACCGAGAGTTGAACAAACTTACCATCAAGAACCGCTACCCACTACCGAGAGTCGACGACTTATTTGATCAACTACAAGGCTCGTCTGTTTATTCAAAGATCGATTTACGTTCTGGATATCATCAAATGCAGGTGAATGAGGATGATATTCCAAAGACTGCTTTTAGGACGCGTTACGGTCATTACGAGTTTATGGTTATGCCGTTTGGATTGACTAACGCACCAGCTGTGTTCATGGACCTCATGAACCGAGTGTGTGGGCCATATATTGACAAGTTTGTCATTGTTTTCATCGATGACATACTTATTTACTCGAAGAATGATCAAGAGCACGAAGAACATTTGAGAAAAGTGCTAGAGTTGTTGAGAAAAGAAAAACTGTACGCTAAGTTTTCAAAGTGTGCATTTTGGTTGGAAGAAGTTCAATTCCTCGGTTACATAGTGAACAAAGAAGGTATTCAGGTGGATCCAGGAAAGATCGAAACCGTTGAAAAGTGGGAAACCCCGAAAACTCCGAAACACATACGCCAATTTTTAGGACTAGCGGGTTACTACAGAAGGTTCATCCAAGACTTTTCCAGAATAGCAAAACCCTTGACTGCATTAACGCATAAAGGGAAGAAATTTGAATGGAAAGATGAACAAGAGAAAGCGTTTTAATTGTTAAAGAAAAAGTTAACTACGACACCTATATTGTCATTACCTGAAGGGAATGATGATTTTGTGATATATTGTGACGCCTCAAAGCAAGGTCTCGGTTGTGTATTAATGCAACGAACGAAAGTAATTGCTTATGCGTCTAGACAATTGAAGATTCACGAACAGAATTATACGACGCATGATTTGGAATTAGGCGCGGTTATTTTTGCATTAAAGACTTGAAGGCACTACTTATATGGGGTCAAAAGTATTATATATACCGACCACAAAAGTCTTTAACACATATTTAATCAGAAACAACTGAATATGAGGCAGCGTAGGTGGATTGAATTGTTGAATGATTACGACTTTGAGGTTAGTTACCACCCGGGGAAGGCAAATGTGGTAGCCGACGCCTTGAGCAGGAAGGACAGAGAACCCATTCGAGTAAAATCTATGAATATAATGATTCACAATAACCTTACTACTCAAATAAAGGAGGCACAACAAGGAGTTTTAAAAGAGGGAAATTTAAAGGATGAAATACCCAGAGGATCGGAGAAGCATCTTAATATTCGGGAAGAAGGAACCCGGTATAGGGCTGAAAGGATTTGGGTACCAAAATTTGGAAATATGAGAGAAATGGTACTTAGAGAAGCTCATAAAACCAGATACTCAATACATCCTGGAACGGGGAAGATGTACAAGGATCTCAAGAAACATTTTTGGTGGCCGGGTATGAAAGCCGATGTTGCTAAATACGTAGGAGAATGTTTGACATGTTCTAAGGTCAAAGCTGAGCATCAAAAACCATCAGGTCTACTTCAACAACCCGAAATCCCGGAATGGAAATGGGAAAACATTACCATGGATTTCATCACTAAATTGCCAAGGACTGCAAGTGGTTTTGATACTATTTGGGTAATAGTTGATCGTCTCACCAAATCAGCACACTTCCTGCCAATAAGAGAAGATGACAAGATGGAGAAGTTAGCACGACTGTATTTGAAGGAAGTCGTCTCCAGACATGGAATACCAATCTCTATTATCTCTGATAGGGATGGCAGATTTATTTCAAGATTCTGGCAGACATTACAGCAAGCATTAGGAACTCGTCTAGACATGAGTACTGTCTATCATCCACAAACTGATGGGCAGAGCGAAAGGACGATACAAACGCTTAAAGACATGCTACGAGCATGTGTTATTGATTTCGGAAACAGTTGGGATCGACATCTACCTTTGGCAGAATTTTTCTACAACAACAGCTACCATTCAAGCATTGAGATGGCACCATTTGAAGCACTTTATGGTAGAAAGTGAAGGTCTCCAATTTGTTGGAGTGAAGTGGGGGATAGACAGATTATGGGTCCGGAGATAATACAAGAAACTACCGAGAAGATCATCCAAATTCAACAACGGTTGAAAACCGCCCAAAGTTGACAAAAGAGCTACGCCGACATTAAAAGAAAAGATATAGAATTTGAAATTGGAGAGATGGTCATGCTTAAGGTTGCACCTTGGAAAGGCGTTGTTCGATTTGGTAAACGAGGTAAATTAAATCCAAGGTATATTGGACCATTCAAGATTATTGATCGTGTCGGACCAGTAGCTTACCGACTTGAGTTACCTCAACAACTCGCGGCTGTACATAACACTTTCCATGTCTCGAATTTGAAGAAATGTTTTTCTAAAGAAGATCTCACTATTCTGTTAGACGAAATCCAAATCAACGAAAAACTTTAATTCATCGAAGAACCCGTCGAAATAATGGATCATGAGGTTAAAAGACTTAAACAAAACAAGATACCAATTGTTAAAGTTTGATGGAATGCTCGTAGAGGACCCGAGTTCACCTGGGAAGGAGAAGATCAGATGAATAAGAAATACCCGCACTTATTTTCAGAAGATACGTCAACACCTCCAACTGCTTAAAATTTCGGGACGAATTTTATTTAACGGGTAGGTACTGTAGTGACCCGAACTTTTCCATGTTTATATATATTAAATGAAATTGTTATTTACATGATTAAATATTTCCAACATGTTAAGAAATCAAACTTGTTAAGACTTGATTAATTGAAATAGGTTTCATATAGACAATTGACCACCCAAGTTGACCGGTAATTCACGAACGTTAAAACTTGTAAAAACTATATGATGACATATATATGGATATATATATAGTTAACATGATATTATGATAAGTAAACATATCATTAAGTATATTAACAATGAACTACATATGTAAAAGCAAGACTACTAACTTAATGATTTTGAAACGAGACATATATGTAACGATTATCGTTGTAACGACATTTAATGTATATATATTATATTAAGAGATATTCATACATCATATTATCATGATAATATAATAATTTAAAATCTCATTTGATATTATAAACATTGGGTTAACAACATTTAACAAGATCGTTAACCTAAAGGTTTCAAAACAACACTTACATGTAACGACTAACGATGACTTAACGACTCAGTTAAAATGTATATACATGTAGTGTTTTAATATGTATTCATACACTTTTGAAAGACTTCAAGACACTTATCAAAATACTTCTACTTAACAAAAATTCTTACAATTACATCCTCATTCAGTTTCATCAACAATTCTACTCGTATGCACCCGTATTCGTACTCGTACAATACACAGCTTTTAGATGTATGTACTATTGATATATACACTCCAATGATCAGCTCTAAGCAGCCCATGTGAGTCACTTAACACATGTGGGAACCATCATTTGGCAACTAGCATGAAATATCTCATAAAATTATAAAAATATGAGTAATCATTCATGACTTATTTACATGAAAACAAAATTACATATCCTTTATATCTAATCCATACACCAACGACCAAAAACACCTAAAAACACTTTGATTCTTCAATTTTATTCATCTAATTGATCTATCTCAATTTCTATCTTCAAGTTCTAAGTGTTCTTCATAAATTCTACGAGTTCTAATTTCATAAAATCAAGAATACTTCCAAGTTTGCTAGCTTACTTCCAATCTTGTAGAGTGATCATTCAACCTCAAGAAATCTTTCTTATTTACAGTAAGATATCTTTCTAATACAAGGTAATACTCATATTCAAACTTTGATTCAATTTCTATAACTATAACAATCTTATTTCGAGTGGAAATCTTACTTGAACTTGTTTTTCGTGTCATGATTCTGCTTCAAGAACTTTCAAGCCATCCAAGGATCCTTTGAAGCTAGATCTATTTTTCTCATTTCCAGTAGCTTTATCCAGAAAAATTGAGGTAGTAATGATGTTCATAACATCATTCGATTCATACATATAAAGCTATCTTATTCGAAGGTTTAAACTTGTAATCACTAGAACATAGTTTAGTTAATTCTAAACTTGTTCGCAAACAAAAGTTAATCCTTCTAACTTGAATTTTAAAATTAACTAAACACATGTTCTATATCTATATGATATGCTAACTTAATGATTTAAAACCTGGAAACACGAAGAACACTGTAAAACCGGACATACGCCGTCGTAGTAACACCGCGGGCTGTTTTGGGTTAGTTAATTAAAAACTATGATAAACTTTGATTTAAAAGTTGTTCTTCTGGAAAAATGATTTTTCTTATGAACATGAAACTATATCCAAAAATCATGGTTAAACTCAAAGTGGAAATATGTTTTCTAAAATGGTCATCTAGACGTCGTTCTTTCGACTGAAATGACTACCTTTACAAAAACGACTTGTAACTTATATTTCCGACTATAAACCTATACTTTTTATGTTTAGATTCATAAAATAGAGTTCAATATGAAACCATAGCAATTTGATTCACTCAAAACGGATTTAAAATGAAGAAGTTATGGGTAAAACAAGATTGGATAATTTTTCTTGTTGTAGCAACGTGAAAATTGGTAACAAATCTATATTAATCATATCCTAGCTAACTTATATTGTATTATACATGTATTCTAATATATTATGTAATCTTGGGATACCATAGACACGCATGCAAATGTTTTGACATATCATATCGACCCATGTGTATATATTATTTGGAACAACCATAGACACTCTATATGCAGTAATGAGGGAGTTAGCTATACATGGTTGAGGTTGATTCCAAAAATATATACACTTTGAGTTGTGATCTAGCCTGAGACGTGTATACACTGGGTCGTGGATTGATTCAAGATAATATATATAAATTTTTTTCTGTACATCTAACGTTGGACAACTAGTTGTAGGTTACTAACGAGGACAGCTGACTTAATAAACTTAAAACATCAAAATGTATTAAAAGTGTTGTAAATATATTTTGAATATACTTTGATATATATGTACATATTTATTATAGGTTCGTGAATCGACCAGTGGCCAAGTCTTACTTCCCGACGAAGTAAAAATCTGTGAAAGTGAGTTATAGTCCCACTTTTAAAATCTAATATTTTTGGGATGAGAATACATGCAGGTTTTATAAATGATTTACAAAATAGACACAAGTACGTGAAACTACATTCTATGGTTGAATTATCGAAATCGAATATGCCCCTTTTTATTAAGTCTGGTAATCTAAGAATTAGGGAACAGACACCCTAATTGACGCGAATCCTAAAGATAGATCTATTGGGCCTAACAAACCCCATCCAAAGTACCGGATGCTTTAGTACTTTGAAATTTATATCATATCCGAAGGGTATCCCGGAATGATGGGGATATTCTTATATATGCATCTTGTTAATGTCGGTTACCAGGTGTTCACCATATGAATGAATTTTATCTCTATGTATGGGATGTATATTGAAATATGAAATCTTGTGGTCTATTATTATGATTTGATAATATATAGGTTAAACCTATAACTCACCAACATTTGTGTTGACGTTGTAAGCATGTTTATTCTCAGGTGATTATTAAGAGCTTCCGTTGTTGCATACTAAAATAAGGACAAGATTTGGAGTCCATGCTTGTATGATATTATGTAAAAACTGCATTCAAGAAACTTATTTTTGATGTAATATATTCTTATTGTAAACCATTATGTAATGATCGTGTGTAAACGGTATATTTTAGATTATCATTATTTGATAATCTACGTAATGCTTTTTAAACCTTTATAGATAAAATAAAGGTTATGGTTGTTTTAAAAATGAATGCAGTCTTTGAAAAACGTCTCATATAGAGGTCAAAACCTCGCGACGAAATCAATTAATATGGAACGTTTATAATCAATATGAACGGGACATTTCACCGTCAACCATGAGACCTTGGATCTGTTGTTTTCCTCGTTTATGTTTTAACGAGCAATGAAAAAAGCTCGAGTTCTCGCCCCCTGCACATCCCATTTTATACGGGCCTTTTGCATAGAATCAAGAGCAGCAAGCTTTTCAATCTCCAACTTTTCCTGAAAAAATTCGTTACGACTCGAAACTTGCGTTTCCGTTGCCAAACCTGCATCAATAGTAACATCTAAGTCAGATATTAGAACATTTAACTCATGTAAACGAGATGCTTCAGTGCTTCTAGCTGTACAAATCCAGGTTTTTAGATGAGCTTTTAGAGTTCGCAGTTTAGCTAAGAAATCTTGGGCAGAATTCAAGCAGTTGTCACTCCAAATCTTGCGAACCGTCGCCTTGAAATCCGGCCTATCAAACAATGAAGCGAAAACCTTATAGTGCGTCGGTCCAAAATCGACCTTGTCTTCAAACAACATAATAGATGAATGATCCGAGTGGCCTCTCGGTAAGACTTCACCTTTTAGATCACAAACCACGTTTAAAATATTATTCGTAATGAAGAACCGATCTAGTTTGCTAAGGTTGGTCCCGGATTTATTTCTCCACGTAAATTCAAGACCGCCAAGAGGGACTTCATATAATGAAGACGATTCAATAAAGTCATTAAACTTCAGTGTATCAAGATTACAAAACTTCGTACCCTGTCTTTCATTAACATTTCGAACCGCATTCCAATCTCCAAATATGATGTAATTGCCATTATTTGCAACCATGAAATCATCAATTTTGTTCCATAAATTTATCTTATCATGTAACGCTTGAGGAGCATAAACCTTTACCATGTAAGTCTCAATATCTTCGTGCACCCAATAACCTTTGACAATAACAAAATGAACATCACACCAAATATCCTCTTTGACGAACATAGAAGGATCCCAAAGAGAAGTGATACCACCCGAAGCTCCCCGAGACAAACTAACCGTGTAATCAAAGTGAGTGTTCCCCCAAATCGTCTTCAACCTAAAGATCTGAAGACATGCCATCTTGGATTCCCGAAGGCCTAAGAGCTGAACCTTAGAAGAAATACACAACTCCCGAATCCATTTTCATTTCAAGAAGAGTTTGGACCCGCAACGATTAATGGACATTATCTTCATTGACCACCTAACGAAAAAACGTGAACGTTCCCCTACATTAAGATAATCCTTAAGGTTGTACCCGAGCATATCACCAACATCTAAAATATGTCCCGCACCATAATGACTAGACACAACGTCAAAGTTCTGATACTCCAGTAAATTAAACTCCTATAATTGAAAAGAGTAATGTTGTAGTCCCTCTGATAATAATACTATAGATCTAAAGAATATTATAATATGAGATAGAAGTTTATGAGTTAAACTCTTATACTCATAAACCCTTTATTCATATGCACATTGTTTAGGGTGGGTCTAAATCCACCGGGCGTTTTTACTTAATTTACCCACATTTACTAAGATTAGGAAAATAATTACATAATTATGATGTGAGATAAGAGAGGAAGAAAGACAGAGGAGAGAGGAGAGAGAATATCATGGGAGTTAGATAGCTGCAGTATGATTTTAATGCATTCAAATAATTATTTAAAGTTTTCGTTACTTAAAAAAATTAATAATCCAGTGACAGATTATTTATTTTCTAATTTTACACTTACATTTTCTTTCTCCTTTAATTATATTCATATACATTAAGGACATAATAAAATTGAATCTTCTTATTTTTTTTTTCCAATTTATGGAAGTACACTATGTGCTTCTTCATACGAGGGTGTATTGACTTACAAAAAAAAAAAAATATATATATACTTTAATTGAAAAACGTAATAATAGAACTCAAAGTATAAATAAATATGAATATTTTTTATTTAAATATAATATCAAAATGAAAATAGTAATGTGTTTTGACACGTTTAGACTCCAGTGATTTTTTTTTTATATAATTATGTTTGATTATTATATATATTATATGTATATTTAATTTAATTTATATTTTATATAGCATATTGGTATATTGGATTTGATTGTGTTGTGCATATTTGATTGTGATTGATGCGGCTCGTCGGAAGCGGGTCAAGTACGAATCTAGTTGTCTGGCGATTGGTTATGGTTTCATTCCTTTCTCATTTTCTTCCCTTGGAGAATTATAGAAGGAGGCTGTTTCTTTGCTAAAGCTGGTTCAGAAGAGTTCGATGGCGCAAGATATTGGTGCCGGTGCTGCTGCTCATATTTTTACTAGGATAGGTTTTGCTATTGCTAGAGGTGTGGGGGCCCAGATTGTCTCTAGGCTTCCCACTAATTTTTTTGTAAGTTTTAAAACTTTTAATAATAATAATAATAATAATAATAATAATAATAATAATAATAATAATAATGAATAAAAAGTACTTTACGAGGGTGTTTAAATTTGACAAAAAGCAGCTGTAGCTGCATTGGAAAAAGCAAATTTTTAATATAGAAAGTTGAACTTTTTTTTAGGGTAGATTTAGCAATACCCATTGTTTAATGTTTATTTTCTCACGTTAATCATTAATCATGCAAATATTCGCATCCGTAGATTTCACGCATATAAATGCGCTATTACGCATTGATTATTAATATTCAATGCACAATCAATGTGGAATCGTTGACTGAATCTATCTTCTTGCACGGTTATCATGTGGCATGCACGCATCACCCCGAAGTTGATCGGTTATACATTCCTTGTTCAAAGATAAGATCTTTTCTATAATTACATCCGATATTCAGGTAAGTTAGTTATGTAAAGGATTAATACAATCTTAGGTGATTCCATAATTAGAGTTTGCCTATAAATATAAAACACTAAACCCTCATAACAACAATGAAGATTACGTAGAGCACACTCTGTCGAATTAAACTGACGGTTGAGTTACTTATTCAATCAATGGCTTCATTCGTTTTACAAAGTTAACAGGTCAGTCCTCGTCAACAGTAACCTACAACCTTATTGGGGTCATCGATGATTGACTTAACCATTTAGCCACCCCATCTATATCTTCATATCGATCCGGATTATTCACGGTAGCTGAACCGGAGGACTGAGTAATAAGATCCTGAAAAACCTCCACATTATTCGTTGATTATGGATAATATTTCTCATAAAAGTTTATGCATGATCGATCAATCGTGAAATCGGTAAGTAAACGGTTTTAATTAGTTGGTTACCCTTTACAATATTTGTAATTCTAAGAACACTTGTATGATCTATATTTGATTAAAAGTTGTATCCTAATCAACTGGCTTAGATCTAATTATATGCGAGGAACTTATTAACTAGAAAACCACAAGTTTAAGCTTCAAAAGAGATAATATGCATATAATGTGTGGGATAAATAGTCTAGGGTTGTCGATCTAAAACCACCACTATTTTTACAGAAACACAATAGTTATGTAGGATCGGTAATTTTATAAATTAAAAGAATATGCAAAGATCATGAAGCACCCATCTAAAGCATAATTTACTACGTTTAATTTTTCATGATGCTAACGATTTATATTACTGGTAATGCTAATATGGTAATATTGTTTGTCAAATTAACAAATTTTAGAGATTGAGTTGAAAATTATACACTAAAATAATGATTACTAGCTACAGATTGGCCCGCCCGTTATTCCGGATACGTTTTATTTGGTTAACATAGTCCGCGTGGCTGAAAAAAAAAGATTTTTCTTTATACATTAAGCACAATTACAATAATTTATAAAATTAATACCATGTCGACGATCATTCAAAACCTATATCTATTTTGTCTTATTTTTGTTATTAGAATTCCCTTCAAGATATATCAAATTAATTTTCATAAATAATTAGCATAATTGTAGTCGGAAAAGCTAATAAAAATATATTTTATAACTAAATTAAAAGAAAAAAAAAGACATCTTAAATATAGTTGCAAAAAAGTATTAAATGTGAAAGGTTAAATAATATGGAGTAATGTGAGTATGGTAAAGGTTAGATAATAAGGATAAATATGTAAATAGTTACTAATTACGGTAAAAGTATAAGTATTGTCGTTTTGTATATATAGGGGCGGATCTTAGTGTATCTGTAGAGTGGATCCGCTCCATCTGGATTTAAAAAAAAAATAAAACAAAAAACTAAAATAAAAATTCTTTTACTAAAAACTAATGATTTTTTTAGTGTTTACCCTGCTGTCATTAGTTTTACCCCTCCTGAAATAGGGTTCAAGTTTCCACTGTATAAGTATCAATAACGTAAACATGAAAGCCTTTTAGTATATAAAGTATTATCCCTATATACTATTATACTATTATACAAAGCTACTACTGCCCCCTGTATGGTTACTGTTTCGTTTGGCCTGGATTGTCCTTTCACACCTTTTTTTTAGGGTATCTTGGTCATTTTGCCTACTTTCCCAGCCTCACAATAACACCCGTTACTGTTTTTTACATTAAAATGTCAAAAACACTAAAGCGAATACTTAAAACAGCAAACATTTATTTATATATGAGCAACAACTGAGGCACATAGCTAGTTATATACTAAAGAAAAGTATATAAGTATTAATGACAAAATAGGATAGTAGGCTTATGGGCTTTAAGTAACAAGCCTTGATGTATAAAATACATGTCTCTTATAATTGTATAAAATTGGGTTGGTTTCTATTGTTGCTGGGCTACCACTTGAATTTATTTACACGGGCCAAAAATGTCGGTTTCTAATAATTGCGAACAGAGGTACAGAACTGATGGCGTGATATATGGAGCAAGAACTACTCGATCCCGGTCTAAATAAGTTAAAGATGAAATGTTATATGTTATAAATACAAGTTTATTATCCAATTGAAGGCATTCTTGTAGACTCCTTTAAAGCATCCACGGCCGGCTCTAAAAAAGTGTTTACTTATGAGTCTCGGTCGGGTAAGGTGGTGACCACTAGGAAAATTGACGGAAAGGTTTCTTGGTCGAGCTCGAGAGGAAAGAAAGCTACAATTGTTGCGAAAGCTCTTAGACGATCTTGAGGTGGTTTTGTTTTGCTCGCCGTGTATCTTTGTATTTCGGCTCTCCTTTTGTTTGTTTGGTCTTTTTTTGTCGGGTGATTGAGTGTCTTGTTTCGTTGGTTGATTGTGTTTGATTTTGTTGGTTTTATGTTTTGTTTAGGTTAGTTGGTTAGTCCGGTTTTGATTGTGTAGCTTGGTTTGGCTTACCATGCTAGATTTTGAGTTCTTATAATTTGTTTTCTAATTCTAATGGCAAGGCTGATCGGTACATTATTTTATTATTATTTTTAAGCAAAAAATTTTATTAATACTATAAAGATATATATAAATTGCACAATTTAATGAGCTTATAGCTCAGTGGTACCCGATGCCTTTGATCCCTGGGCCCACAGTGGGGGAAGCTTTGATCCGAAGAAAGGCGCAAGTTCGATTCTCAGTCTGGGCGCCCCGCATGGAATTATTTCCCCCTCCGGGGGGAAATTTGTGAAGTGTTTCGGGGGTCTAGCTAGCTGGGGTAAAAATCGCCTTGCCGTCACTGTGGTACCTGGGAGGAGGTACTTTGCCGGCACAGGTCTCTTTCGGGGTGGGATTGGTGGGTGCTACGGCACACAGGGTTAGCGTGTCCCTGCCAACTTACACGTTTTGATCCGAAAAATTCTTTACTACATTATTAAATACAACTAACAGCCCAAATATACTAAACCTAAAGATTAATCAAGAAAAAAAGACAACTCTAGTGTTGAACTAACAACGACAAAGCGACCCAAATTCAACCCGTTTAACCCAAATCCATATCATGAACAGTAGTAACAACAATATTTTGTATTGTTGTTTGGCTTTTCATTATTTGATGAAAGTTCATTGTTATACGATTAAATTTTCTCAAAAAAAAAAATAATATTCTAAAGTTTATTAAATATGTTTTTTTTCTTCTGAAAAGCTGAACTTTATAAGAAAATGCACGGAAAATACGTGCGGAGGAAATACAATCAGAAATTTACAATGAAATTCGAAAACACTTATTGAAAGAGACACCCAAGATTGTAAGACAACTACTTTCAGGTTTAACCTCCACAAGTCGAAATCCTCTCCAATATTGTTGCTCATATTCGACAACCACATATGTGTTCGCACCCGAAGATTGATCATTAAATCCACCTTGATAATTGCTTGCCGATGTTCTGGTATAGAATTAATCAACTTGTTCATCAACTTCCAAACAAGCCACAAAAGAACATATCTTGAAGCAACAGCCATCGAATATGCTACATCTGATTTGATATTTAAACCCGCAGAGCTGATAACATTGTTTATACCATTAGGAACAGGACCGTATAGCTGCCACCATGGCATGTAATTTCTCTAAAGTGGGGCGGCGAACCTGCAACTTATGAATAGATGATCTATATCCTCTTAATGACATTCACAAAATGGACAGTTCGACGCGTGAGTTGGTTTCTAACTTTCTTTTTCCACCAATTAGGTGCATGACATCAATCGAAATTTTTATAAATCGCAGACATTTTGTGATTTTATATTTAAATAGACTTTTCTATCAATAACGTACGAGATGTACGATTAGTTGCTTTATATTGACAACTCGTCCAAAAATAATTTATGCATCTATGGTATCGAGTTACACCTTAGATTATTCTCAATAATCATGACGTAATTTGTTGTTAAACTAATTGTCACTTGGATTACGTGACCATATTAATATCCGTATCCACTTACTTTTTATTCACTCATATTCATATTCAATTAGTTTTAGTTTATCATTCATATTCATATCCAATATCTATACAGGTTATTTTTTGATATCCATTGAATATTAAATAGAAAATTATAGAGTATGATTTTTCTTAAATTGAAAAGAAAACGAAAAAGTATTTTTACAAATTAAATATCACATCACATTACTAATTAAAATACGAACACAATGATGTGTGATCTTTGTCAACGATTGAACATAATTTCTTACATTCACTACAAAACATATATTATGACAAATGTGTGATGACCCGGAGATTTCCAACCAAATTTAAACTTTAATCTTTATATGTTTCCGACACGATAAGCAAAGTTTGTAATGTTGAGTCTCGAAAGTTTTGAAATCTATATTTATGAAAATCAATTACCCTTTGACCATGCCTAACGATTCACGAACATTTATGTGTGTATATATATAATATATACTCATTAGTTAAAAACGTAAACAAGGTATTAGATATATTATAATTGTTTATCGATGGAATTAGAAGATAAGATCAAATGACCAGATACATTGAATTATGTTCACGAGTCTTCGTTGTAAGGTCCACTGTGATTTAAGAGACTATTACATTTTTAACGGTATTCGGAAATTTAGTGAAATGACTCGCATGTATGAACGAAAGTGTTACTATTGAGGATTAGACAAAGGTTGGTGGAGGATTGAATTTCATAACACTTGGTTGATCTATTCTTCAAATGTGCGAAAACGTTTACTAGAATTTATTATTAAAAATATCTCTGATTATATAACGTAAGTGGAATATTAGATATATAGATAACTTGCAACGTGTATTTAAAACGTGTTTATATATATTATGTATATTATATATTTGATTTCAAAATTTGTTATATAAACGATTGTAACCCTTGTTATTTAATTTGATCAATACTAAGATATATTATTTAGATGGTTTAAGGAAATTAAACTAAACATTTACGCATAAATTAATTATATTAAATTAGGTTTTAAAAAGTAAACGTTACATGTTATAATACTTCCAAACGAATTTAAAATAAACTTTGAACTATTATTAGTTTTGAAAAAAACTAAATATTATATTATTACGTTAATGTTTCCATTACATACGATAAGTACGAGTTTATATTTTTAAATAAAATATATATATATATTTTACGAGGTGAAAAATTATAATTAGTCTCACAGCGTTT
The DNA here is from genome assembly GCF_046630445.1 of Rutidosis leptorrhynchoides. Lineage (NCBI taxonomy): Eukaryota > Viridiplantae > Streptophyta > Magnoliopsida > Asterales > Asteraceae > Rutidosis > Rutidosis leptorrhynchoides. The sequence goes on from NC_092335.1 coordinate 133,631,608, forward strand.
TGATTTAAATTAATATTATTAAAATATATTTTGACAAACAACGAGACTTTGATTTATAGAAGGAAATGACCACAACGCTCAATTTTATAAGTTACATTTTTCATAAAGTAAAAATTTGATAAATAAGTCAAATTATTATTAAAGGTACACGTCACGTAACGTAAAAGGCTAGTTTTCTAAATATACGAGAGTGCGCTCGAAAAAACCGAAAGTGGTACATGAGTCGTGAGACCACGTGCGTGTCATTTTTGTAAAAATTATATTTTTACCATGAGCGTAAATATAATATAATATATAATTAATCATATGAATTAAATATATATTTATATATAATATTAGTAAATAAAAAGGTATGTTAGTGTTTGTCAAAATCACGGGTCATTTTATGATCACTTTTTCCATACGTTTTTTCAACATCACACGTTTTTTATTGTATTTTATTTTTATTATTTATTTATTTATTATACTATTATAATTATATAATCATATTAAGTATAAATGTGTCAACAATGGAAAATAAAAACCGTGTGCCAGTATTCTTATGTCATACACTCGCATGAAAGGTTAGGTATGACTCACTCCCTTTAAAAGCTCAAACGAAATTGTTTTCTGATTCATTTTCACTCAACTCTCAATATCTCTCTCAATATTTATATTTATATATTATTATTATTATTATTATTATTATTATTATTATTATTATTATTATTATTATTATTATTAAGATTAATATTATTATTAATCTTATAATTAGGAGTATTATTATTAAGTAATAACCCATAAAATACTACGACAAGGGTACGCGCGAGTTATTTTAAAACGGATATTATGAGCGGGATAGAGCTAAAGAAATTATGGGTTATAGCTATGAAGGTGATGGGTATGGTTCATGGGTATGCTCGTGAGGTCAATCTAGTATTTATCATCTCCGTTGCGTTTACGTACCTTTCCTGCAATATTGAATCTCAATATTGATACGTGAGTACTCCTAAATTAATTTTTACAGATTAATAGTGTATCCCTGACTAGTTACTCCTGCGATTGAGATAAGGTATAAGATATGCATGTCGTTGGAAAGCTAGCGAAAAACTATAAACTTTTCATTTAGATATCGAATTGATTCGATGAACGGATTAGAAGTTATTGTCAATTGAATTTTTGTATTATTATTAAAAATGATTATTATTATCGTCGTTATTATCGTCGTTCTAATTTTTATCTAATTATTATTATTATTATTATTATTATTATTATTATTATTATCATTATCAATACAAAGTATTATCATTAAGAATTGTTATCTTTATTATTATTACTATCGTTATTATCGTTAAAGTTATAATTAGTATTATCATTATTACCATTAAAATAGTTATTAGTATTATTATCATAATTATCAATAGTTTTATTATAATTAAAAACTAATATTAGTAACACCTAATTATTATGATACTATTATTATTTTTAACACGAACACGATATAAAAGACGATTTAAAAACTATTAACAAATTGATTAGGAAATAATAAGTATGAATATCATGATGAAATTTAAAGATATTGATTTAGATAAAATTATCATTTTCCATTATTTTCATCACTATTATTATTAAAGGTATTATTATTAATATTAAAAATATCACCTTTACAAAATATTATTATTGTTAATAAGAATATCATTGTTAATATAAAATTTAATTATTAATAAGAATTATCATATTGTTATAATACCATTTTCGTAAATAAAAATATTGTTATTATTATTAGTAGAATAATAATAATTATTAATACAAAAATAATACAACTTTTACTTATTATTATTATCAATGTTATCTTATCAAATAAAAATGTAATACAAATAATATAATTACCTTACTAAAACCTATCATAACATTTTATGATATTCAATGAACTTTATAAATTTTATTATCTAAAATATATACAGGTATATTTTTATATAACGTTTTATTTATTAATAAATAAATTATATTATTTGCTCTAATAAATCTTTTAAATAATTAAAAATATAAAATGACGATATTTAAATTATATAATAATCATGTATAAATTTTGGAAATCATTTTGAGTTAATTTGACTTTTGTTGACTTTTGCATATTAGACTCGAGCATTAGGATTGTGGTACACTATGACATAACCTAAATTGTTAGACAAATATTGACCAACATATAAATATATATAATTAATTTAGGTTCGTGAATCAGAGGCCAACCTTGCACTTGTTCAATGACGTTATATGTATTTTTACTACGAAATACAGTAGGGTGAGTTTCATTTGCTTCCTTTTTTACTCATTACATTTTTGGGCTGAGAATACATGCAAATGCTTTATTAACTGTTTTACAATATTTATATGCGTGAGTTTCATTTACCTTTTTTACCCTTTATATTTTTGGGACTCAGAATACATGCGCTTTTATAAATGTTTGACGAAATAGACACAAGTAATTGAAACTACATTCTATGGTTGAATTATCAAAATCAAATATGCCCCTTTTTATTAAGTCTGGTAATCTAAGAATTAGGGAACAGACACCCTAATTGACGCGAATCCTAAAGATAGATCTATTGGGCCTAACAAACCCCATCCAAAGTACCGGATGCTTTAGTACTTCGAATTTTATATCATGTCCGAAGGAGGATCCCGGAATGATAGGGGATATTCTTATATGTATCTAGTTAATGTCGGTTACCAGGTGTTCATCATATGAATGATTATTTTTGTCTCTATGCATGGGACATATATTTATGAGAACTGGAAATGAAATTCTTGTGGTCTATTAAAATGATGAAAATAAATGATTATGATAAACTAATGAACTCACTAACCTTTTGGTTGACACTTTAAAGCATGTTTATTCTCAGGTGTTAAAGAAATTTTCCGCTGTGCATTTGCTCATTTTAAAGATATTACTTGGAGTCTTTCATAGCATATTTCGAGGAACGTTGCATTCGAGTCATTGAGTTCCTCAAAGATTATTATTAAATCAATTTATAGTTGGATAGTGGATATTATGAAATGGTATGCATGCCTGTCGATTTTTGATGTAAAGAAAGATTGTCTTTTAAAAAACGAATGCAATGTTTGTAAAATATATCATATAGAGGTCAAATACCTCGCAATGAAATCAACTATTGTGAATCGTTTATAATGTATATGAACGGGTCCTTTAAGTTGGTATCAGAGCGGTGGTCTTAGCGAACCAGGTCTTGCATTAGTGTGTCTAACAAATAGTCGTTAAGATGCATTAGTAAGTCTGGACTTCGACCGTGTCTGCATGTCAAAAGTTTTGCTTATCATTTATAGTCGGAAACCATCTACTTATCATCCTTAGAAAATTACATGCTTATCATCTTAAGTCTAGACGCGTTTTCCTGCTTTTATTGCATAATAGTGTATAGACGAATTCTTATATCTATTACTATGAACTATGACTGATATTTTTCAAAGATTCCTCCGTAATTTATGGGATTTTGGTATTATATATACATATGTAAATTATGTATAGTATGATATCAAATCTAACTCCTATAATCTATTCCATACCAAAAATTCATTTCCCCGATTGTACAAGATGGATTCCGCATCTAGTTCGAACTCCTCAGATTGCAAAATGGAATCCCATTCAAGCTCCGAAAGCAGTGTGACCAGAATAGATCAATCAATCAGTCATCACCTATTCTGGATGAATTGGGGATGGGTTCGTAGCCTCCTCAATCATTGGAGACAAGAAGAAGGTGATCCCTTCCATCCACCACATTTCCCTCTTGACGAAGAACCTGAAGCACTTACCGGCGAACCTGTCCGAAATACCATGTTCTCGCTCATTTCCAGAGTATCTCGTCACGATTATATATTACATCAAATTTTAGATTTTATTTATCCGCTCGTCCGAACCGACAATCACTCCGGTGTAATAGAAGAAGTCAAAGAGCTTCGCGCTCGGGTAGTGGCTTTGGAGAATATGGTGCAGAGATTACAAACACCAGCAGCAGCATCAGCAGCATAACCAGTACCACCATCATCAACGCCAACAGTACCATTACCACCTCCAACCACAACCGCGTCATAAACCTCAACTTCACAATCTGTCCCACGAGCATCAACGTCATACGCACCATAGATACCAACGAGTACCAACAACAATAACTTACGAAGTATTAATTCATAACTTCATCAGAGAAACATTCTGCGGTAATTAGGTGATCTCTAAAGTCTTAGAGATTATGTATCTCAGCCCTAACCATAAATTAGATAAATGGACAGAGATGATAGGGAGAAGAATCGAAACCCTGACAAGAATGATGAGAGATTTACAAGCTAGACTTGCTATACAAGCATCACCAGCAGTTACCGGCAGTATCATCAACATCAACAATATCGTCAGTACTATCAGCACCAGCAGTACTGTTAGCATCACCAGCACTGGCAGCACCTATAACATCCCAAGTTCCGCCGGTTCAAGAATCGCCGTGGACGTCATCATTAATCAACAACGAGTATTTTGTATCAACAAGTTATGAGGTATTAACTCATTTTTCTGAAGAATTTATATATATTTTATATATGAATTCTGAAACTATAATAAATCTTTTCGTACTAAGCTACTGTGTGTGAATCTTAACTACTCGGTTAATCCATATTACAAATATGCAATAATGTATGTCCTTCGGCCGCAACTTAACCAGCGTTAACTACAATCTCTGTCGCAATTTAACAAATTCCAATTCAAAATAAATCAAGTATATATTTGATTTTACACTTTCATCATCGATGTACTCGAAACTTTTCAGATAACATCATTCGTACTTTGCGAAATTCACAAGAATTCCACGAACCGAACATCATACATCAACAAATAACTAAGTATTGATTCATAATTTCAATGTCATTAAAGAAATACTGCATAAAAGTTATGTACTTTTTAAAGCCTTTAGGGATTATTCAATTCTAGTTTCAACCGTAAATCAAATGAGTTTAATTTAACATTAACTCATTAAATCTTTGTTACATCTGAAGAAAATATGCATATATATATATATATATATATATATATATATATATATATATATATATATATATATATATATATATATATATATATATATATTCATAAAGACTGTAATAAAATTCTTTTGTACAAAATATTAATTGTGAATTTTTTTTACGGGTAGGTAATACCCGAGAGATATATAAATTCACAAATAATATGTTACTTAAATCTGATTCAGCAAATCATCCATTATACTCTCTACTTTCACAACAATATACATTCTTTTATAGAAATCAAAACAACCATACTCATTCAAAATTTAATTACATATTATGATTTTGAAATCTCAAAATTCAACTCGAGATATGACCAAAATCATCACTCTTAGATCCTTACATCTTTTACAAGCTATATTTTGACTTCAAAACTGTGTTAGAACATCGAATGTATGTTAACGATTACAATCTGTGTTCAAACCCTTCGAAAATTTCTGAAGACACTTCGAATGATGAGCAATCGAGATGATGATCCAACCACATGTTACCCACAGTTATGTACCCGAAAAACTCTTGAAACCAAAGTAAAAGTTTAAACAACGTATCCGCGTCAGATTCTTTGGCATTTATTAGCAAAAATAACTTTGCGACTTCTATTCAAAGTAGCCAGTTTTGTCACAGCTCCAGCAAGTCAACTTCGACTTTTCAGTCAGACTAACCTTATTATAACCTTGAGATATACACCATCGTTACCAGGGAACCTTTAACATTCCACCACATTATTAGTAGATGTACCAACAACTTCATTACCCTTTGACTTTAGCCTCTCCAAAAAGTCATTATAATTATTTATTGAAACCCATCATGTAATCACCTACATCTTGAAACGATAATTGTCATACCAATTACTGAAAAATCAGCAATCAATATTTTGAAATCTCGCAGCAATTCTACTTCAATAGTTATATAAACATATAACGCCTATCTTCTAAACTTACACACTTCGAATGTGAAGTTTATGAAAAACATCTCAAACTATGAACTAGTTCTCGAAATGCTAATGAAGCGGCAAAAACTGTAAACGACTTTAACAGTCAAAAGTTTGATGATAAAGAATAGTGTGTTGGTAAAGCTCAAAAAAGAGAAGGTTTGGAACTGGAAAATGGATTGAGCAAAGCATGAAAGAGGCTGTGGATAAATCACAAGGACTGAACTTGCCTTCAAAGGATCCAAATGATTCAGTGTCTGCTGAAATCGTTAGCAAACACGTTAGTTCTTATTCTAAACCTTCACAGACAAATATTCTTCATCATCATCTTATCTTAAATATTATAAGATATCTTCGTATCTCTCATTATACATATTCTCCATATTTCTGGAGATATTTTCACAACTATTCTTATCTGAGATCATTTATCTCTTCGTAATATCTGCAACATAAAAGAAACTGTGTTAGTTTCTAAATTCTGAAAAATTCGAATATGAATGCTTTGAAGTAGTGTTGGGAACTGAAGCATGAGTTAGTATAATATAATGACACTTGATCAATATCATTATATTACGGTAATTCATGCTGAGTTTCTAATGGAACGTGATGACTCACAGAACATACCATCATCATGTGCCATTTACACGACTCTTACATTCTATCTAATCTCTAAACATATAAAGAAAATATTTTACTTGATGATTCGGTCCTTTCTGAGATATTCTGGTAATTTGACAAATCAAAAATTGCGCCATTACGATTTCCTTCTTAGAACATTTACTATGTTCATTCTGATCTACAAATTCTGGATCATTTCAAGCAGAGCTTAATCACAAGAAGAAGAAACGAAAGGACAAAAGCTCCGAAATAGAAATTGGAGTATAAATCGCAGCAAATAGGAAAGAGCATTAACTGTGGATGATAATGATTATAGAAGACAGAAGCAGGGGCATCGAAATATAAGGGAAGATATAAAACCCAACAACCACCCAGAAACTACAAACCGTGCATATCAATACGTATTGCCACGTAAAGGCACGGGAAAATTAATAGCACTATAACCCCAAGATAATAGTAGAAGTAAATAAAATCTTCCGGTGGTAGATGAAAGAGAAGGATGACAGATGTGAAAATTAAGAGTATATCAAGGATCAGAATGGGATGGAGCATATTAACAAATACTATAAAATATGAATCAAGGGAAAAAGAATGAAAGGTGTGAGTTGTAAGGAAACGAAGGGGGTGAATATATAGCGAAATACCCGACAGAGCAATCGAAACATATAAATCGCATTTAATTAAAGAAGATCCTGATTTTCTTGATCGCCGAAGATCCAAATCTTATTGCGAGGATTTTCTTTAAATTCCATGAAATCCGGAAATCAATCATGACTACGTCATTGGTTAAAACGGATATATATTAACTCATTTTACTCTCTTGCGATAAGTTTCACTAATACTCTTCGCATGATCAAATTGTTTTATCCACATTACTCAATGATGATAAAACTCTATTTATCAACTCATATTTGTCATAAAACATTCTTATTACTATCCATAACAACCTCTATCAAATTTCGGGGACGAAATTTCTTTAACGGGTAGGTACTGTGATGATCTGGAGATTTCCAACCAAATTTAAACTTTAATCTTTATATGTTTCCGACACGATAAGCAAAGTTTGTAATGTTGAGTCTCGAAAGTTTTGAAATCTATATTTATGAAAATCAATTACCCTTTGACCATGCCTAACGATTCACGAACATTTATGTGTGTATATATATAATATATACTCATTAGTTAAAAACGTAAACAAGGTATTAGATATATTATAATTGTGTATCGATGGAATTAGAAGATAAGATCAAATGACCAGATACATTGAATTATGATCACGAGTCTTCGTTGTAAGGTCCACTGTGATTTAAGAGACTATTACATTTTTAACGGTATTCGGAAATTTAGTGAAATGACTCGCATGTATGAACGAAAGTGTTACTATTGAGGATTAGACAAAGGTTGGTGGAGGATTGAATTTCATAACACTTGGTTGATCTATTCTTCAAATGTGCGAAAACATATACTAGAATTTATTATTAAAAATATCTCTGATTATATAACGTAAGTGGAATATTAGATATATAGATAACTTGCAACGTGTATTTAAAACGTGTTTATATATATTATGTATATTATATATTTGATTTCAAAATTTGTTATATAAACGATTGTAACCCTTGTTATTTAATTTGATCAATACTAAGATATATTATTTAGATGGTTTAAGGAAATTAAACTAAACATTTACGCATAAATTAATTATATTAAATTAGGTTTTAAAAAGTAAACGTTACATGTTATAATACTTCCAAACGAATTTAAAATAAACTTTGAACTATTATTAGTTTTGAAAAAAACTAAATATTATATTATTACGTTAATGTTTCCATTACATACGATAAGTACGAGTTTATATTTTTAAATAAAATATATATATATATTTTACGAGGTGAAAAATTATAATTAGTCTCACAGCGTTTTGATTTAAATTAATATTATTAAAATATATTTTGACAAACAACGAGACTTCGATTTATAGAAGGAAATGACCACAACGCTCAATTTTATAAGTTACATTTTTCATAAAGTAAAAATTTGATAAATAAGTCAAATTATTATTAAAGGTACACGTCACGTAACGTAAAAGGCTAGTTTTCTAAATATACGAGAGTGCGCTCGAAAAACCGAAAGTGGTACATGAGTCGTGAGACCACGTGCGTGTCATTTTTGTAAAAATTATATTTTTACCATGAGCGTAAATATAATATAATATATAATTAATCATATGAATTAAATATATATTTATATATAATATTAGTAAATAAAAAGGTATGTTAGTTTTTGTCAAAATCACGGGTCATTTTATGATCACTTTTTCCATACGTTTTTTCAACATCACACGTTTTTTATTGTATTTTATTTTTATTATTTATTTATTTATTATACTATTATAATTATATAATCATATTAAGTATAAATGTTCAACAATGGAAAATAAAAACCGTGTGCCAGTATTCTTATGTCATACACTCGCATGAAAGGTTAGGTATGACTCACTCCCTTTAAAAGCTCAAACGAAATTGTTTTCTGATTCATTTTCACTCAACTCTCAATATCTCTCTCAATATTTATATTTATATATTATTATTATTATTATTATTATTAAGATTAATATTATTATTAATCTTATAATTAGGAGTATTATTATTAAGTAATAACCCATAAAATACTACGACAAGGGTACGCGCGAGTTATTTTAAAACGGATATTATGAGCGGGATAGAGCTAAAGAAATTATGGGTTATAGCTATGAAGGTGATGGGTATGGTTCATGGGTATGCTCGTGAGGTCAATCTAGTATTTATCGTCTCCGTTGCGTTTACGTACCTTTCCTGCAATATTGAATCTTAATATTGATACGTGAGTACTCCTAAATTAATTTTTACAGATTAATAGTGTATCCCTGACTAGTTACTCCTGCGATTGAGATAAGGTATAAGATATGCATGTCGTTGGAAAGTTAGCGAAAAACTATAAACTTTTCATTTAGATATCGAATTGATTCGATGAACGGATTAGAAGTTATTGTCAATTGAATTTTTGTATTATTATTAAAAATGATTATTATTATCGTCGTTATTATCGTCGTTCTAATTTTTATCTAATTATTATTATTATTATTATTATTATTATTATCATTATCAATACAAAGTATTATCATTAAGAATTGTTATCTTTATTATTATTACTATCGTTATTATCGTTAAAGTTATAATTAGTATTATCATTATTACCATTAAAATAGTTATTAGTATTATTATCATAATTATCAATAGTTTTATTATAATTAAAAACTAATATTAGTAACACCTAATTATTATGATACTATTATTATTTTTAACACGAACACGATATAAAAGACGATTTAAAAACTATTAACAAATTGATTAGGAAATAATAAGTATGAATATCATGATGAAATTTAAAGATATTGATTTAGATAAAATTATCATTTTCCATTATTTTCATCACTATTATTATTAAAGGTATTATTATTAATATTAAAAATATCACCTTTACAAAATATTATTATTGTTAATAAGAATATCATTGTTAATATAAAATTTAATTATTAATAAGAATTATCATATTGTTATAATACCATTTTCGTAAATAAAAATATTGTTATTATTATTAGTAGAATAATAATAATTATTAATACAAAAATAATACAACTTTTACTTATTATTATTATCAATGTTATCTTATCAAATAAAAATGTAATACAAATAATATAATTACCTTACTAAAACCTATCATAACATTTTATGATATTCAATGAACTTTATAAATTTTATTATCTAAAATATATACAGGTATATTTTTATATAACGTTTTATTTATTAATAAATGAATTATATTATTTGCTCTAATAAATCTTTTAAATAATTAAAAATATAAAATGACGATATTTAAATTATATAATAATCATGTATAAATTTTGGAAATCATTTTGAGTTAATTTGACTTTTGTTGACTTTTGCATATTAGACTCGAGCATTAGGATTGTGGTACACTATGACATAACCTAAATTGTTAGACAAATATTGACCAACATATAAATATATATAATTAATTTAGGTTCGTAAATCAGAGGCCAACCTTGCACTTGTTCAATGACGTTATATGTATTTTTACTACGAAATACAGTATGGTGAGTTTCATTTGCTTCCTTTTTTACTCATTACATTTTTGGGCTGAGAATACATGCAAATGCTTTATTAACTGTTTTACAATATTTATATGCGTGAGTTTCATTTGCCTTTTTTACCCTTTATATTTTTGGGACTGAGAATACATGCGCTTTTATAAATGTTTGACGAAATAGACACAAGTAATTGAAACTACATTCTATGGTTGAATTATCAAAATCAAATATGCCCCTTTTTATTAAGTCTGGTAATCTAAGAATTAGGGAACAGACACCCTAATTGACGCGAATCCTAAAGATAGATCTATTGGGCCTAACAAACCCCATCCAAAGTACCGGATGCTTTAGTACTTCGAATTTTATATCATGTCCGAAGGAGGATCCCGGAATGATAGGGGATATTCTTATATGTATCTAGTTAATGTCGGTTACCAGGTGTTCACCATATGAATGATTATTTTTGTCTCTATGCATGGGACATATATTTATGAGAACTGGAAATGAAATTCTTGTGGTCTATTAAAATGATGAAAATAAATGATTATGATAAACTAATGAACTCACTAACCTTTTGGTTGACACTTTAAAGCATGTTTATTCTCAGGTGTTAAAGAAATCTTCCGCTGTGCATTTGCTCATTTTAAAGATATTACTTGGAGTCTTTCATAGCATATTTCGAGGAACGTTGCATTCGAGTCATTGAGTTCCTCAAAGATTATTATTAAATCAATTTATAGTTGGATAGTGGATATTATGAAATGGTATGCATGCCTGTCGATTTTTGATGTAAAGAAAGATTGTCTTTTAAAAAACGAATGCAATGTTTGTAAAATGTATCATATAGAGGTCAAATACCTCGCAATGAAATCAACTATTGTGAATCGTTTATAATGTATATGAACGGGTCCTTTCAAAATGTAAGTGTGTAATGTGTATCTATATGCGGTTAGATATTAATATTTTATTGTAATAGATCATAGTGAATTAAGTAAATGTATGTATAACAGAAAATGTATGTGTAATAGTAATGTGTATACATACAAATATACACATCATTGTAGACTCCGGACAACTTGCAAAGCAGGTTGTAGTCTAGAAATCAGAAGAGGCTCGGAGGAGAACAAGGTGATCGATCGCTCGGGGTACACTGTTTTTCAGGGGCTCAATTATATATATATATATATATATATATATATATATATATATATATATATATATATATATATATATATATATATATATATATGACCCGAAAATTTCTGATCAAATTTAAACTTAATCTTTAACGTTTCCGACACGATAAGCAAAGTCTATGAAGTTGAATCTCAAAATTCTTGAACTATTCAATTACCTGTCGATTGTTCTCAACGATTCGCGAACAATTATATGTAAATAGATACATATACTATAACTTGAAAACGTAACAAAGTGTTATGTAAATGATAATGTGCATTAACCTTATTGGTTTGATTATCTGATTGATATATTTAACTATGAAGTTAAAAGATTATGCTAAACGATTGAATTAAAAGATATTTACTGAGTTCCTTAAGGATTATAATATTATTACTGGTGAAATGCCCCGTCCTAATCCATCTGGACGAAGTCATCAACATTTGATCCCAGAGCGATGATCGACTCCAAATAATGTCCTTAAAATGAGCAAATGCACAGCGGAAGATTTCTTTCATACCTGAGAATAAACATGCTTTCAAGTGTCAACCAAAAGGTTGGTGAATTCATAAGTTTATCATAAAACAATAAAATTCAACATTTTGATAGACCACAAGATTTAAATCCTGCATGGTACAAATGGGCCCGAATCCTATACCCACCTGTAATGCACATGCGATATCTTTTAAATACAGTACACCTTTCTCGTGTACGAAATCATCTTTCATAAATCTTAGTAACCGTTCACATATCTCGTGCACAAAAATAACATACACATAACCTGTGTATAAAATCATTCTCTCGATACATAACATTCATATCAATTGGTGGCAATTATCATGTCCACATAATTCAATGGTGGCAATTATCATGTCCACATAATTCAATGGTGGAAAATATCATGTCCACATAATTCAACGGTGGCAATTATCATGTCCACATAATTCAACAATAATTCGCAGAACTTCTGTCTGCATAATAATTCATTCGAGGAATGTTTTGCTTGTGTCTATCTCGTCAAACATTTATAAAAGCATTTCATGTATTCGCAGTTTGAAATATATTTCAAAAGCATTTAATAAAGCAGTTGTAAAAACAGCGCATGTATTCTCAGTCCCAAAAATGTAAAGAGTAAAAGGAAATCAAATGAACTCACCAATTGTATTTTGTAGTAAAAATACATACGAAGACATTGAACAAATGTAGGGTTGGCCTCGGATTCACGATCCTCAATGTGGTAAGCCTTTTTAAAAAAAAATGCCTATGCCCATGCCTAGGCTTGAACCCGCGACCTCTCGTTCAAAGGACAACCTCCTAACCATTCCTCCATCTAAACATTTCTGTTATAATTAATCCCTTATATTTATTTAATCCGTTTTCTGTTATCTCCCTCTTCTTTAAATTCAAAACCCAATTTAACAACTCCTTCATCATAATCTAGTATCAATATTATCTTAATTAATACCCTAAACATCATAATCAACATCTATATCATTATTCGCCATCATCATAAACAAATCAATATCATGATCGTTCGTTGTTTATAAGTATTATCATTATCAAATATAGTGATTTATATCATCAACTTCATGTATCACGACATCATTATTATTATAAACAATACTACCATCATCGTCCTTAATATCACACTCCCTATAATTACCATTATCATCTAATAAGGCACCTCGTTTATCCTTCCATTGTCCTTACGATTAGATTGGTGATATAAACAGAGAACATACAAAGTAGTAGCCCAACAAAAGTGACAGCCCAACAGAGAAAGAAATATGGCCCAATAGTAAAGGATTTGCGGCCCAAAGTGAAAAGGGAAATAAGATTTCGGTTCCTGAATTCTTTCTGTTCGTGACACATCAAGTATTAACACAAAAATGATTAAATTAATCCCTTACTTTGCTTTTGCTTTCGACAACCTAACAACTCCTCACCAACTCCTTTTCCATTATTGTAATTATATAGACAGCTCACCAGACATCTTAAATTATAACACTTTGTATGAATAAATAATTAAGTATGATCATGTGCATCGCTTTCTTCTTTCACAGCTCATCATTTCTTGATCTTTATCGAGCATGACCATACATAACAATATTTTCGTTGTTATAATAAAATGGCCACGTGCTGCAGTAGCAAAATAGTAACAAAGGTGGTGTTTTGGATCGACTTCGAACAGAAATACAGTTAAACAAGAATTGAAGCTTAGTGATGATGGTTGTTATTTTATTCGAAGTAGGAGAAGTAGAAGAGAAATTCAATTGGGTTTGGGTTCGAGCAGAAATAACTCGGTTGGTGTTCTTGTTTGGTTAAATGGTGGTGATCAAGTGGTGTTATAGTGACGGTGTGTGAAACAAGACAGAAATAAAAGACACGTGACTAGTAGCGGTAATGGGTTCACGAAATACATAGAATTAGGAAGTGAAATATTGATAGTAGCAGTCTCTCAATGGATTTAATGGTGACGAGTTTGTTGATTTAATGAGGTGGTTGTTGTTGGTCGTGAAGATGGTGGTTACTTGGTGGTGGTAAGGTCGACAGAAACAAGAATCACAAAGAAGAACGAAATGGGTTTGGTTACAAGAATTTGGAGAGAGAGAGAAGAGAGAGACGATGAGGGTGGTTCAAGGTTGATAATGCTAAAAACGAACATATATTTCATAGCATTATCCCTCAAAAAAGACAAGCTTTTAGTTGCAATTGTTCTATTTACAAGTGATATTCGTTTAAATAATAAAAGGTGAAGACAAAAGACAGATTCGACAAATTGAAGACGCAAATGACCAAAAAGCTCAAAAGTACAAAATACAATCAAAGAGTTTCCAATTATTGATAAGAAACGTCTAAAAATGACAAGAGTACAAGTTACAAAACGCAAAGTACAAGATATTAATTTGTACGCAAGGACGTTCGAAAATCCGGAACCGGGACCAGAGTCAACTCTCAACGCTCGACGTAACGGGCTAAAAATTACGAGTCAACTATGCACATAAATATAATATAATATTTAAATAATTCTTAAAAATTATTTATATATTATATTTATATTTAAATTCCGTCGGCAAATTAAAAGACAAACTTGTGTGAGCTGGTTTTACGAACTCCGCGACTTGCGGAGTTTGTAGTGAAAAAAGGCCGCGACTCGCGGAGTCCCCAATTCTGAAACTGCCTATAAAAGCCAACGCATTCGACGAGTTTTAAATATCCATATATCCATCCTCTCTATCTATATACGTAAATATATATATATATATATAATTTATATTTTAATTTTAATTTTAATTTTAATTTCTAATAATAAGGGTATGTTAGCGCATATTGTAAGGGTGTAAGTCGAATTTCTGTCCGTGTAACGCTACGCTATTTTTAATCATTGTAAGTTATGTTCAACCTTTTTACATTAATGTCTCGTAGCTAAGTTATTATTATGCTTATTTAAAACGAAGTAATCATGATGTTGGGCTAATTACTAAAATTGGACAATTGGGCTTTGTACCATAATTGGGGTTTGGACAAAAGAAAGACACTTGTGAAAATTAGACTATGGGCTATTAATGTGCTTTATATTTGTTTAACTAAATTATAGTTTGTTAATTTTAATATAAAGATTTACAATTGGACGTCCCTATAAATAACCATATACACTCGATCGGACACGATGGGCGGGGTATTTATATGTACGAATAATCGTTCATTTAACCGGACACGGGAATGAATTAATAGTCTATGGAATTATTAAAACAGGGGTGAAATTATGTGCAAGGACACTTGGCGTAATTGTTAACAAAGTATTAAACCTTGGATTACACGCAGTCGATATCCTGGTGTAATTATTAAACAAAGTATTAAAACATTGTTACAGTTTAAGTCCCCAATTAGTTGGAATATTTGACTTCGGGTATAAGGATAATTTGACGAGGACACTCGCACCTTAAATTTATGACCGATGGACTGTTATGGACAAAAAACAGACGGACATATTAAATAATCCAGGACAAAGGACAATTAACCCATGGGCATAAAACTAAAATCAACACGTCAAACATCATGATTACGGAAGTTTAAATAAGCATAATTATTTTATTTCATATTTAATTTTCCTTTATTTTATATTTAATTGCACTTCTAATTATCGCACTTTTATTTATTGTTATTGTATTTAATTGCACTTTTAATTATCGTATTTTTAATTATCGCAATTTTATTTTATCGCACTTTTATTTATCGCAATTTCATTATCGTTATTTACTTTACGCTTTAAATTAAGTCTTGTATTTATTTTTAATATTTTACATTAGGTTTTAACTGCGACTAAAGTTTTTAAAATTGACAAACCGGTCATTAAACGGTAAAAACCCCCCTTTAAAATAATAATATTACTTATATATATATTTGTATTTTTATAAATTAAACTAATATAGCGTTAAGCTTTGTTTAAAGATTTTTCCCTGTGGAACGAACCGGACTTACTAAAAACTACACTACTGTTAGGTACACTGCCTATAAGTGTTGTAGCAAGGTTTAAGTATATCCATTCTATAAATAAATAAATATCTTGTGTAAAATTGTATCGTATTTAATAGTTTTTCCTGCTAAAATTTAATAGTATTTTATACCCCTTAGCTTTAACTATCAAATATTTTTGGCGCCACTGCCGGGGACCAATCTAGCTTAAAAGCCGGAAGCGCAACGCTAATAAAAAAAGATTTTTATTTTTAGTTTACTTTTATAAAAATACGTTTTTGTAAAAATACGTTTTAAATATTCTAAAATATAAAAAGAAAAAGAAAAATATAAATATTTTTAAGAGTTTGTTAAATATTTAAGTTTTATAAAGTTTCTTTATTTTTATTTTATAAAAATATGAGTTTTATTTAAATATTTTGTGTTTATTTAAAACATAAAATCAAAAACCGAAAAAAAAATATTTATAAATTTATTTTTAAGATTTTTATTTATAAAATTATAAGTATCTTTATTTTTATTTTAGTTTTTAAAATATAAGTTTTATTTATATTTTAATTAAATTAAAAACAGAAAAATAAAAAAATATAAATATTAAAAACCGAAACCTGTCAAACGAAAGCACCTTATCTGAAATTTCAAACCCCGTGACTCGCGGAGTTTGTTGCCAGGTGGAACCGCAACTCGCGGAGTTTACCCTGACGCGCCTGACAGAACCCTAATCAGCATTTAATACGGAGTTTATTATTATTATTATTATAAAAACCCTAATTAGGTTTTGTTAATTAATTAATTTAGTTTAGTTTTAATTATTTTATATATTTAGTTTAATTAGTTTAATTAAATTGTAAAATTAATAGTTTTAATAAATAAATAATATAAAAATAATATTTTTATAAAAATTGTACATTTTTATAACTTTTAGTGTATTTTTATATTTTGTCCCTTTTTATTCGTTTTAGTGTAACTTTTGTATTTTTCGCTCGTATTTAATTTTAAGTCATAGTTTTTGCCATAGTTATTTTTATTTCTAGATTTTTAGGCCTTGCCGTAAAATCCCTTAAGTGCTTTTTCTTTAGACTAAGATTTAGGTGCTTTAGAATTTTGCGACGCTTTTTTAAGTTTTAGTACCTTTTTAAGTTATTGCCATTTGGGATATAGTTTTTCTTGTAAGCTTTAATATTTTTAGACGCAACTTTTAATGTCTAGTTTTTAGTTCCTTTTTAAGTTTCGACGCATTACTTTCTTATTTTTATTTTTCGACGCCTTTTACCTATGTATCAATTATCACTCCAATTAGTAATCTCAATTTGCAATTTTAATTTTAAGTTAGTGATAGTAATAAGGTTGGGTTAGTCGAGTGTTTTAAAGTTTTATAAGTCACTCTTTTTCTTTCTTATTTTTCGACGCCTTTTATTTTTCAACCCTTTTATTTTTCGACATTTTTCGACGCGCAATCTTTTTCTTTCTTATTTCTCGCCATTCTAGTTTTAGGACTTAGAATTTTATTCTACTTCTTATCTAAATTTCTTAAAATTACAAAAATTTATTTTAAGTGGTTAAATTGATAGACATCAAAATTTTCTGGTTCGTAGTAATAGTTGGATTTGTACGTGGACCGGGTTATTGGAGCCAAACAGTACTCAATTATATTGAGACCAAACGAATCCTGCCCCTCTGCTGCATCTTTTGGCTATTCAAAACGTGGGCAAAATTAGAAAAGTTTATTAATTGGATAACTTATATAATTTTTCTTTCCTTTTAAAAACTAATAGGATATTCAGTGAATGCACCGAGCAAGACGTTCACCACCTTTTGTACGTTCACCAACTGTAACCAGATCAAGACATCTAGCTAATGTTACCGCCGTTGATTTTTCTTTAGAATCATCATCCAGTCGACCAAGTACTCCAATTCAAATTTCCGATAATCCATTTTTTGAACCCGACCTCACAATTGAGAATCCGGAGAATATTCAGGGACGATTCATAGATCCTGAACCATTAATTTTTCCTCCGGAACCACCAATCATTCAAACAGAGATTGTTGAGGAATGAACCATTAAATCAGAATCCTCTAGTGATTCAGATTCAACAAATTCAATCATGGAGAATCTGTAACCTTTAAGTATGGAAGACCGAATGCGAGCTAAACGCACTGGCCAAGGTCACGCAGTTACTCATCCTGACATTAATGCGCCAGATTATGAAATCAAAGGACAAATTCTACACATGGTAACTAATCAATGCCAATTTAGTGGTGCGCCGAAGGAAGATCCAAATGAACATCTTCGTACCTTTAATAGGATCTGCACACTATTTAAAATTCGAGAAGTTGAGGATGAACAGATATATCTCATGTTATTTCCCTGGACTTTAAAGGGAGAAGCCAAAGATTGGTTGGAATCGTTACCTGAAGGGGCAATTGATACATGGGACGTTTTAGTTGAAAAATTTCTTAAACAAGTCTTTCCGGCATCTAAAGCCGTAAGACTTCAAGGAGAAATTGTTACGTTCACACAGAAACCGAATGAAACTCTATATGAGTCGTGGACAAGATTTGGAAAGTTATTAAGAGGATGTCCACAACATGGTTTAGACACTTGTCAAATAGTACAAATATTCTACCAAGGATGCGACATCACTACAAGAAAAGACATCGATATAGCAGCTGGTGGTTCTATTATGAAGAAAACCGAAACTGATGCTTACAAAATTATTGATAACACTGCTTCCCACTCACATGAGTGGCACCAAGAAAAAGATATCGTTAGATCATCTAAAGCAGCTAGAGCCGATTCTAGCCATGACTTAGATTCCATTTCCGCAAAGATAGATGCTGTCGAGAGACGAATGGAAAGATGACTAAGGATATTCACTCAATACGAATTAGTTGTGAGCAGTGTGGAGGACCACATAAAGATTGTCTCAGTATTGAACTAACAATGGAACAAAGAGAGAATGTTTCATATCTAAACCAAAGGCCTGGAAATAATTATCAGAATAATTATCAACCGCCAAGACCGATTTAAAATCAAAACCATAATTATAACCGAAATATTCCATACAACAACCAACAAGGTCCAAGTAATCAACAAGTATCTAACAATACTTACAACCAGCAAAGACCTAATTTTCAAAACAAACCACCACAAACCGATGATAAAAAGCCGAATTTAGAAGATATGATGACGAAGCTAGTTGAAACTCAAACGCAGTTTTTCACATCTCAGAAACAAACTAATGAACAAAATGCTCAAGCATTTAGAAATCAACAAGCTTCTATTCAAAATTTAGAACAAGAAGTAAGTAACCTAGCAAGGTTAATAGGTGAAAGAAAACCGGGAAGTCTACCTAGTGATACAAATGCTAACCCCCGGAATGAAACAGCTAAAGCCATTACCACAAGAAGTGGTACAACACTTAAACCACCTGAAATACCTGTAATTTCTGATGAAGCTATTCCTACTCCACAAGAACCACAACCTGAACAAGATAAGAAAAAAGAACCGGTAGTTGAAAAGGTTAATGAAGATAACACAGTTAAGGCTAAACCTTATGTTAAACCATACCAACCACCACTTCCTTACCCGAGTAAAATGAAAAAAGAGAAACTTGAAGCCGAGCAATCTAAATTCTTGGATATGTTTAAACAGATAAATGTAAATCTTCCTTTCATTGATGTGATTTCAGGAATGCCTAGATATGCTAAATTTCTGAAAGATCTAATCTCGAATAGAAAGAAAATGGAAGAACTCTCGGCTGTTACTATGAATGCTAATTGTTCTGCAGTGCTGTTGAATAAGATACCAGAAAAATTATCTGATCCAGGAAGTTTCACAATTCCATGTTTTCTGGGTAGTCTTAGTTCAATTGAAGCATTGGCAGACTTAGGTGCTAGTATAAATTTAATGCCGTATTCACTATACACTAAACTAGACCTTGGAGAATTGAAACCAACACGAATAAACATACAACTAGCCGATCGATCAATAAAATATCCTAGAGGGATAATGGAGAACATGCTAGTTAAATTTGGTACTTTAGTATTTCCAGTAGATTTTGTTGTTCTGGACATGGAAGAAGATTCTCAAGTTCCTCTCATATTAGGAAGACCATTCTTAAACACGGCTAAAGCAATGATAGATGTGTTTGGTAAGAAACTGACCCTAAGTATAGAGGATGAGAGTGTTACCTTTTCAGTTGATAGAGCAATGCAACAATCGCAATCTGCAGATGATACATGTTATTATATTCAAACTATAGATTCACATGCAGAATTGTTAAAAGAATTTTCAGAATTACAAGGAACAGGAGAATGTTCTTTAGGAGAAGGAACTGAACCAATTGATGAAACTGAAATGTTAGCTACACTAATGGCTAATGGATATGAACCAACAACAGAAGAAATTCAAATGCTAAAAGAAGAAGACAGATATCGATATAAATCATCGATAGAAGAACCTCCGACATTAGAGTTAAAGCCACTTCCAAACCATTTGGAATACGCTTATTTACATGGTGAATCTGAATTACCTGTAATAATATCGTCTACTCTTACTGAAAATGAGAAATCACAACTCATTTCTGTGTTGAAAGCTCATAAACCAGCCATTGCATGGAAGATTCATGATATTAAAGGAATAAGTCCTTCGTATTGCACACATAAAATCCTTATGGAAGAAGGTCATAAAACGTATGTGCAATGCCAACGAAGACTAAATCCGAATATGCAAGATGTAGTTAAGAAAGAAATTATTAAACTGCTAGATGCAGGTTTAATTTATCCAATTTCTGATAGTCCAAGGGTAAGCCCAGTTCAATGCGTGCCTAAGAAGGGTGGCATGATTGTCATCACAAATGAGAAAAATGAGCTTATTCCTACTAGGACCGTAACAGGATGGCGTGTATGTATTGATTATAGAAAATTAAATGACGCCACCAGAAAAGATCACTTTCCCTTACCTTTCATTGATCAAATGTTGGAAAGGTTAGCCGGAAATAGTTACTATTGTTTTCTTGATGATTTTTCCGGATATTTTCAAATTCCAATAGCACCCGAAGATCAAGAGAAAACCACGTTCACATGCCCTTATGGTACTTTTGCTTACAAACGCATGCCATTTGGACTTTGCAACGCCCCTGCAACCTTTCAAAGGTGCATGATGGCAATTTTTTACGACATGATAGAAGAATGCATGGAAGTTTTCATGGATGACTTTTCAGTCTTCGGTGATACATTTGAATCATGTCTAGTTAATCTGGAATGAATGCTTATTAGATGCGAACAATCAAATCTAGTACTTAATTGGGAGAAATGCCATTTCATGGTTAAAGAAGGCATCGTTCTTGGTCATAAAATTTCAAAGGAAGGAATTGAAGTGGATAGAGCTAAAATAGATGTAATTGCTAAACTTCCACATCCCACCAATGTTAGAGGAGTTAGGAGTTTTCTAGGGCATGCCGGTTTTTACCGACGTTTCATAAAAGATTTTTCTAAAATTGCCACTCCTATGAATAAACTCCTAGAAAAGGATGCTCCATTCATCTTTTCAGATGAATGCATCAAATCTTTTAATATTCTTAAAGAGAAACTCACTAATGCGCCGATCATGATAACTCCAAATTGGAATCTACCGTTTGAACTTATGTGCGATGCAAGTGATTTTGCAATGGGAGCCGTTTTAGGACAAAGGATTGAAAAACGATTTCAACCTATATATTATGCTAGTAAGACGTTACAAGGAGCACAAACGAATTACACAACTACTGAAAAAGAACTCCTTGCTATTGTCTTTGCTTTTGACAAATTTCGTTCATATCTCGTTCTAGCAAAAACGGTGGTCTATACCGACCATTCTGCTCTTAGATACCTATTTTCGAAACAAGATGCCAAACTAAGATTAATCCGTTGAATCTTACTCTTACAAGAATTCGATATTGAAATCCGAGATAAAAGAGGAGCAGAAAATCTCGCCGCTGATCATCTTTCTCGTCTTGAAAATCCCGAATTAGAAGTTCTAAATGAATCGGCCATACAAGACAACTTTCCTGATGAATATCTATTGAAGATAGATTATAATGAAATTCCATGGTTTGCAGACTATGCAAACTACTTAGTTTGTGGATTCCTTGAGAAAGGATTGTCGTTCCAAAAACGAAAGAAATTCTTCAGTGATATAAAACACTATTTCTGGGAAGATCCACATCTGTTTAAAAGTTATCCAGATGGAATAATACGCCGATGTGTATTCGGAAATGAAGCTAGTAAAATCTTAAACCATTGTTACACAGGACCAACAGGAGGGCATTATGGGCCTCAACTCACAGCAAGAAAAGTTTACGATGCTGGATTCTATTGGCCTACAATTTACAAAGACGCACACCTTCTTTGCAAATCCTGTGATGCTTGTCAAAGGGCCGGAAAAATAAGTCAACGTGATGAAATGCCATAAAATGTCATTCAAGTATGTGAAGTATTTGACATTTGGGGTATTGACTTTATGGGTCCATTTCCAAAATCTCATAATAATCTATATATTCTCGTAGCCATTAATTATGTATCTAAATGGGTGGAAGCACAAGCTCTCCCAACTAACGATGCACGAGTTGTAGTCAACTTTTTAAAACGTCTTTTTGCAAGGTTTGGAACACCGAAAGCTTTAATAAGTGATCGGGGAACTCATTTTTGTAATAATCAACTTGAGAAAGTTCTCAAAAGATATGGAGTAACTCATAAAATCTCCACCGCATATCATCCACAGATAAGTGGACAAGTTGAAAATACCAACCGAGCACTAAAACGTATTCTAGAGAAAACCGTAGGATCTAATCCGAAGGAATTGTCCATAAAATTGGAGGATGCACTCTGGGCTTTTAGAACAGCCTACAAAACTTCAATTGGAACCACACCTTTTAAACTCGTTTATGGAAAAGCATGTCATCTTCCAGTAAAAATTGAACACAAAGCATTTTGGGCTTTGAAGACATGTAATCTTGATTTACATGAAGCTGGACGTCTACGGTTAACTCAATTAAACGAATTAGAAGAATTAAGACATGAAGCATACGAAAATTCGTTAATCTATAAAGAAAGAACAAAGAAATGGCATGATAAAAGGATCAGAAGTTCAAAAGAATTTAAAGAAGGAGACAGAGTTCTTCTTTTCAATTCACGATTCAAGCTATTTCCTGAAAAATTGAAATCAAGATGGTCTGGACCATTCATAGTCAAAAGAGTTTTCCCATACGGAACAGTAGAATTAATAAATTCAAATGGGATTGAATTTAAGGTTAATGGTCACAGAGTTAAACATTACATAGATAGTCCGATGGAAGTTGATAACGAAGTTAATCACAATTTCGATACCATAGCTAATTAAGTGTGGGGAGAATCAAGTCTTTAAAGGATAATATGTATTTCTGTTAGAGTTAGATTTTCTGTTTTCGTGTAGTTCTCGAAAATGGAACCCGAATGGTCTTTCCCTAGCAGACCCTAAAGAACTAGTCTTCTCCCCCCATTCTGAATTTTTATTTTTTTTAGGTTTTTACGAAATGAAGACTTCCTGTGAACTAAACCATGGTCTAATGCTACACGCTTTGATCACTAAACGTAATAATGACATACTTCCGAGTGAAATCGTATCATTAATCAGAGGTAAATTGGATGGAGTAAGAAAAAAATCCAGATGCGAAGATAATAAGTTACAATTTGGTAAAGGAAAATCAAAATCCGCAGCGAAAAGAAGAGCACGACACCTTGAAAAATGTCACAAATGCGGAAAATGGTCACACGAAGGTAAATGTTCAAATAATCAAACCTATTCAAACACCGAATTTGTTACTTTATGCAGAGATGGACCGTTCATATGTTTAGAAGAAAAAACATTAAATGCTCGAGGTTACGCCTATGTAGCCATGGAAAATCAATTAGTCCGACTATCTTATGAGTGGGCTAGAGCATATCACTAAGAAATCTATTTCACAGGTAAGTTTGTACAGTTTTTATTTTTTATTTTTATTTTTAGTTTTAACTTTTTGATAATAAACGCTCATTTGTTCGCTATAAAGTATTAAATTGGTATTCGATGAAATTAGGTCTTGCGACCGAAATTATTGATATCATACAAAAATTTATTACATCACTGCGAAATTTAACGTTTATTCTTAAGGTATAAATATCTTTAATCAATTAACCCAAAATATTTCAAAAATTCGTCATGAGTTAAATTAGGTCATGGAACCGAAATTACTTTACCGAAAAGAGGAGCGCATATTTTTGATAATATTTGATTGATTAAAGTGGGATAAAAGCCAAAAAGATTTTTAATTTTATTTTACCATGTTTTTAAAAAATTAATAAATTAATATTAAATAAATATTGTAAACTTTTAAAATTGTAAATATTTGGAAAATTAATATTTTTAATATAAGTTTGTATGTATAAAAACAAAAATATAATTTAAGTTTGGTGTGAATTTAAAAACAAAAATTTACTTTATTTCGCTAAGTTAAAAATATGGTTTTTAAAATTCGTCGTGAGCTGAAGACTAGGTCATTGATCAGAAATTGCTTTACCCGAAGGAGGGACGAGAACTTTTATTATCATTATTTTTAATCTTATTGAATTAAAGTATGCCAAAAATATTAAAAAACCCAAAAATCTTTGCTTTTAAAACCGCGCTTTAAATTGACAAATTTTAAAATTTTGTCGAGGGACGGACTAGGACATCGTTCCGAAACGACCTCGTCCTAAATAATAAGGGAAACAAAATTTTAAAATTAATTAATTAATTGTTTTATAAGTAAAGGTTTTTAAAAAAAAAAAAAAAAAGGGACTCCGCGAGTCGCGGAGTTTGTAAGGGGCAAATACCGCGACTCGCGGAGGATAAAAATCCAGAAAAAAATAAAACGCAGAACAGATCAGTCAACACACTCCACAACCACAAAAACTGCGAAAATACACACGAAAACACATCACAAATTCATATTTTTCACCATTTTTCATCAAATCTTTCACAAAATCATGTTGAGAAGGATGCTATCAAGGAATTACTCAAAAAAAGGGTAAATTTCTACACCAAAACACCATTTAATCCGAAAAATTAGTGTTCTTGAACAATTTTATACCCAATTCGATTTTGATGCTTTTTTGTGTAATTATGCTTAAATTGCTTATGTATTATGCTTGTATAACCTAGATTGATGCTATTTAACATGATTAGAAGCCTTAAACTTCAAATTTTGAGTAATCTAGGGTTTGTGTTTGAAAGGACCCGTTCATATACATTATAAACGATTCACAATAGTTGATTACATCGCGAGGTATTTGACCTCTATATGATACATTTTACAAACATTGCATTCGTTTTTAAAAGACAAACTTTCTTTACAACGAAAATTGACGGTATGCACACCATTTCATAATATATCTAACTATAATTGACTTAATAATAATCTTGATGAACTCAATGACTCGAATGCAACGTCTTTCAAAATATGCCATGAATGACTCCAAGTAATATCCTTAAAGTGAGCTAATGCACAGCGGAAGATTTCTTTAATACCTGAGAATAAACATGCTTTAAAGTGTCAACCAGAAGGTTGGTGAGTTCGTAGGTTTATCATAACAATCATTTCAATATATTAATAGACCACAAGATTTCCGTTTATAAATATATGTACACTCGTAAGTGTATAAAAGTATTCTATAAGTTGTAGGCACCCGGTAACAAGCCTTAACGTTCATGTTTTACCCTTTGAAGTACACCGGATCAAGTGTGTTTAAAATAACCTCGAAGTACTAAAGCATCCCATAGTCAGGATGGGGTTTGTCAGGCCCAATAGATCTATCTTTAGGATTTGCGCCTACCGTACATAGACAAGTAGTTTAGTGTTACCAAGCTAAGGGTATATTTCTGGTTTAAACCCATGTAGAATTAGTTTTAGTACTTGTGCCTATTTCGTAAAACATTTATAAAAACAGCGCATGTATTCTCAGTCCCAAAAATATATATAAAAGGGAGCAAATGAAACTCACTTTTTCCTTGAAGGTATTTAATTCGACTTGGTCTCCGATAGATATCACGAACCTAACCATATATATAATATATCAACATATTTTATTTTTTAAGTAATCGTTACATATATATACACTATTAATACTTTTAATATTTTCTTAGTCCGTAGTTAGCAGTCCGATGTTAGTGGTTCACAATTAGTTGCTTAACTAAAATAAATAAAAACCCCATCGTATTCGTATTGATCAGAATTAATCTCGACCCATGGTACCATGTTGTCAAATGACGTGTTGCGTACATAAAGTACCGTGTTGTCAAATGACGTGTTGCGTACAATCATGAGGTCTTATGATTAATCTTCTCGTGTTGTTTACGGGTGGTCCTGAAATATATAAAATCAAATCATAAGTAATTATATATAAAATATCATATTAATTAGAAAAGATATGATTAATTTACTTTTTCTCCAAATATTTTCGTAGCTAAACTAGCTTCGGATACCCAATCTTGTTTTAGTCGTAGTTTCTTCATTACAACTCCGTTTTTGTTGGTTCAACTTGCCATTTCCTTGGATCGAGTCAAATTTTAAGAATATGAACTGAAAATACCTTAGTTTGTATTCAAAATCATAGGTTATAGGTCAAACTTTGGTGAAACTTATGAAAGTGATCATTTTCCATCATAAAAACAACATTTAATGATCATTTTTCTAAAAATACTTACACTTTGAGTTAAACCATGAAATTTTTATGTGTTAACATATTCATAAGAAATATCATTTTTTCCAGAACATGAACTTCCAATTCAAAGTTCAAGATGGTTTTTAATTATCCAACCCAAAACAGCCCCCGGTTGCACTCCGACGACGTAGATTCAGTTTTTAAGATGTTCTTTGTAAAACCAAGTTATATCTTGTTAGGTTAGCATATCATTATGATATATTACAGGTCTTGAAGTATTTTAAAAGTCAAGTTAGAAGGATCTATTTAGTTTGCGAACAATTTTGAAATCATTCAAACTATATTCTTGTTGTTAAAATTTTATACCACAAAATAAGATAGCTATATGAATATGAATTGAATAAGATTATGAACAAGGTTACTACCTCAAGTTACTTGGACAAAGTTACTTCAAAATATAAGAAATAATCTTGGAATCAAAGAGTGGTGGAGTTAGATCAAAAGGTTGGAAGTAAACTTCTTCAAATGGGTGGTTATTTTGATATGTTCTTGAAAGAGTTTTCTTATGGTGTTTAAGGCTTGTAATTGAAGCTAAATGATGGGGAAAATGCTTGGAGATGATCAAGTATGAAGTTAGGAGTATTTTGAGAGAGAAATGATGGTGTAGGTATGAGAAAATGGAGTGAAGAAATGGTGTTCATTTATAAAAACGTTTTTAGTTTATAAAGAAAGAAAAGGATACCTAATTTTGTTTTCTTACTAATAATTCATACTACTTGACAAATCCTAGTTACCTCATATCTAGGGCAGTAATAATGTTGATTAGGATGTTGATTTGATGTGTATATACCAATAGTAAATACGTATAGAAGTTGGGTATGATATGGGTACATATACCCTAGATATACGTATAGAAATCTTGAGGAAACGGAACGAGAATTCAAATGAAGCTATCTTTTGTGAATATACTTATATTGTTTTATGTATTTAAGTCCTTAAAAAGTGATTAAATATTTATATATACGATACGTGTATAAGCATTATATATTATAAGTATATATATCAAAGAATGTTACGTATAGTTATCGTTTTGAAAACTTAAGTTAGTAGTTTCAAAATATACTTATAACTCATTGTCATTAGTACACAATGAGATGTTAAACCATACTTAGATCATGTTAAATATATATAAATACATATATATACACAAACGTATAATTATCGTATGTTATATAGTTCGTGATATCATCGGTCATATTGGACGGTCAAACGTTGTGTAAAACTCTTTTCAAAAACACAAGTCTCAACAATTTGGATTGCTTATCATGTTGGTATGTTTTAATTTATGTAAATATTAATCTCATAAGTATAATTTGGTCAGAAAATTCCGGGTCATTACAGTACCAACCCGTTAAAGAAATTTCGTCCCCGAAATTTGATAGAGGTTGTTATGGATAACAATAAGAAGGTTTTCATGACAAATATAAGGTGATAATGGAGTTTTATCATCATTGAGTAATGTAGATAAAACGATTCGATTATGCGAAGAATATAAATGAGACTATCGTAAAAGAGTGAGATGAGTAAAATATATTCGTCTTAACCGATGATGTAGTTATGATTTATTTCCAGGATTTAAGGGATTTAAAGAGAATCTTACGTAACAATATTTGGTTCTTTGGTGATTAAGGAAATCAGGATCTTCTTTGATTATATGCAATAATCTGTTTCGATTGCTCTGTCGGATATTTCACTATAAATTCACCCCTTCGTTTCCTTATTTACCACGACTCACACCTTCTATTCTTTCTCCCTTGATTCTTACTTTAAAGCATTCATCAATATGCTCCATCCAGTCCTGATTTTTGATATACTCCTAACTTTTATATCTGTCATTCTTCTTTTTCATCTACCACCAGAAGAATCTATTTACTTCTACTATAATCTTATGTTTATAGTGTTTCTAATTCTCCCGTGTATCTATATTGCTATCTGCGTTGATATACACGGTTTGTAATTTCGGGGTTATTATCGGAGTTTATATTCTTCATTATTTTTCAGAGCTTCATGCTTTTGTTTTCTCTTCCCGACTTCGAGTCAAGTGAGTAATGGTCCGGAATTCGTAGATATGAAATTCAGAATGAACATAGCTAATGCTCTAAGAAGAAAATGGTAATAGAACGATTTTGATTTGTTAAATTACCAGAATACCCTGGAGAAGACCGAGTCATCCAGAAAAATATTCTCTTGATATGTTTAGAGATTAGATAGAATGTAAGAGTCGTGTAAATGGCACATGATAACGGTACTGTGAATCATCATGCTTCATTAGAAACTCAGCATGACTTACTGTAATATAATGACGTTGATCAAGTGTCATTATATTATACTAATCCATGCTTCAGTTCCCAACACTACTTCAAAACATTCATATTTTAAACTCGAAGGTTTCAGAATTTAGAAACTAACACAGTTTCTTTTATGTTGCAGATATTACGGAGAGATAAATGATCTCATATAAGAATAGTTGTGAAAATATCGCCAGAAATATGGAGGATATTTATAATAGAACATACGAGAATATCTTAGAATTTCTAATATCAATGGATGATGAAGAAGATTTGTCTGTGAAGGTTTAGAATGAGAAATAAGATGTTTGCTAACGATTTCAACAGGCACAGAATCATTTGGATTCTTTGAAGGCAAACTTATTCTTTGTGATTTGTCCACGGCTTTCTTCATAGTTTCGCATAATCCTCTTTTCGGTACTAAATTTTCTATCGAGCGTTCCTAACACTCCTTTCTTTATCATCAAACTTTTGGCCATTAAGATCATCTACAACATGCTGCTTCGTCAGCATTTTCAAAGTTAACTGATCTGGGTCATCGGTTATCAAACCGAGGTAGTTTCAGGAGAATTGTGTTTTTAGAATGATTAATCGCTGATGGTAATATTGTGGAATATAAAAGGTTCCCCAGTAACAATAAAGAGTACGCATATATATCGCGGTTATAATAAAGTTGTCTCGGATGAAAAGTTGGAGTTGACTTGCTGGAGCTGTGACAAAATTAGCTACTTTGGAAAGGGATTGCAAAACGATCTTCGGTAATAACAATGTCAAAGGAACTAGAACAGATACGTGTCAAACGTTTACTCAGTTTCCGAGGATTTTTCAGGTGCATAACTATATGCATCAATCTTTTCTTCCGTAGATGAAGTGCGGTTGGTTTATCCTCTCGATTGAGGTGTTTTTAAGAATCATGATAGATTTGAACGCTGATTGTAATTGTCGAGATACAATGAGGTTTAAGATGAAATTAAGTGGCAATCTTGAAGAAATGTTTAGTTTCATATGTTATAATCAATATTTTAATTCATTTTAATTATCCAATGTCATTAGTCCACAGTCGATAGTCCACAGTAACAGTCCAATAATTCATATATAGTTTAATATATAATATACGAATTAATTAATACGTGTCGTGACCCGTATACGTCTCAGACTCGATCACAACTCAAACTATATATATTATTGTAGAATCAACCTCAACCCTGTATAGAGAACTCGATCATTACTGCATATAGAGTGTCTATGGTGATTCCAAATAATATATATAGATGCGTCGATATGATATGTCAAAACATTGTATACGTGTCCCGATATTTAAAGTGCGTAAAATAATTACAGAAATTAAATGACGATAAATAAAAGTATGATAATTAAATTGCGATAAATAAACTGCGATAAATAAAATGTAATCAGTTAGCTAGGAACAGTTAGCTGGAACAGTTAGCATGGATTCTTAACAAAATTTTTCATAGTTAATTTGTTTGTTTGTAACAGATTTTATTTTGTCATATGTTTTCTTCGTATGCCACTTGTTAGATTCTGGGAAGTCAAAATCCAAATATGAAATTGAATGAAAATGTTTATTCTGCGGTGAACGGATACATATATCGGTGGTTGTAAGTAAGATAGTAAATGACTGTTGAATCAGCTTCGACGAATGTACAATGTAACTTATTAAGATGAAATCTAATTATTCCTCGGGTATTACCTACCCGTTAAAAAAAAAATTTCACCATTAATATTTTGTACAAAAGAACTTTTAATTACAATCTTTATGAAAACATATATACATATATATTTTCTTCAGATAAAATCATGAATTTAATGAGTTAATATGATATTAATCTCATTTGCTTTTCGGTTTGAGCTAGAATAAGAAATCTCTAAAACTTTTTGAAACCACATATTCTTCGCAGAACATCAATGAAGTTATGGATCAATACTTCATCGTTCATTATTGTTGGTACTCCTTGGTATCTATGGTGCGTATGATGTTGATGTTTGTGGGACAGATTATGATGTCGAGACGTGTGATGCGGATGTTGTTTGTTAGTGGTGATGATGGTATTGTTGATGTTATTGATGGTGGTGCCGATTATGCTGCTGGTGCTGCTGCTGGTGTTTGCAACCTTCGCACCATGTTCTCCAAAGCCGTCACGCGAGCGCGAAGTTCGTTAACTTCTGCTAGTACACCGGGATGATTGGCGGTTGGAGCGAGCGAATGAACAAGATTTGTAATATGGGATAGTATATAATCATGACGAGATACTCTAGAAATAAGAGAGAAAATGGTGTTTCGAATAGGTTCGCCGGTAAGTGCTTCAGGTTCATCGCCAAGAGGGCAATTTGGTGGATGGAATGGATCACCTTCTTCTTGTCTCCAGTGATTTAGTATATTACGAACCCATCCCCAATTCATCCAGAATAGATGATGGGAAATTGGTTGATCCATTCCGGTGACGCTGCTTTCGGAGCCCGAATGGAAATCCATATCGGCATAACTGTCGGAATCTAAAGAATTCGAACTAGATGCGGAATCCATCTTGTATAATGGGGAAAATGAATTTTTGGTATGGAATAGATTATAGGAGTTAGATTTGGTACTCTTCAATACATAATTTACATATGTATATATAATACCAAAATCCCGTAAATTACGGAGAATCTTTGAAAAGATATCAGTCAAAGTTCGCAATAACAGATATGCTAAGATAAGAATTCGTCTATACACTATCAATGCAGTAAATGTAGTAAAACGTGTCTAGACTTATGAATGATAAGCAGGTAATTTCCTAAGGATGATAAGCAGATGATTTTCGACTAGAAATGATAAGCAAAACTTTTGACATGTAGACACGGTCGAAGTCCAGACTCATTAATGCATCCTAACAACTACTAGTTAGACACACTAATGCAAGACCTGGTTCGCTACGACCACCGCTCTGATACCAACTGAAAGGACCCGTTCATATACATTATAAACGATTCACAATAGTTGATTACATCGCGAGGTATTTGACCTCTATATGATACATTTTACAAACATTGCATTCGTTTTTAAAAGACAAACTTTCTTTGCAACGAAAATTGACGGTATGCACACCATTTCATAATATATCCAACTATAATTGTGTAACGACCCGTCAAAATCGCTATTGACGCGGCACGTTAATCATTGATTCCACAGTGAGGTTTTGACCTCTATATGATACGTTTTGATAAAATATTGCATTCATTAAAATAAGTGACTTTCTAAACATAGAAAGTTATAAACATGTGGGCGAGTGCTTAGGTATAAGCAAAACCCCGAAATACATAAGTCTTTAATTTACAGGTTGACATCACAGTCCAGTTATTTATTACACAACGCAGTTTTATTTTGAATGCAATAAACTTTGTACAAAGCATGAGAGACTCCATGCAGGCAAAAAGCACATCACAGCGGAAGCATTCTAAGGACCTGAGAATAAAACATGCTAAAAAGTCAACACGAATGTTGGTGAGTTATAGGTTTAATTGCTCGAGTCATAAACATATATAAAGATAGACCACAAGATTTCATCAAAAGTTTATATATAGATTCTACGTAACAGAGCACCCTGGTAACTAAACTTAACGCTATAGTGATAATTACCCCATTCGTTTTAATACACGCAAACCAATGTGTCTTAACCTCAAATAACATACGTCCGTTAAAAGGCTAGCGCTCTAGCTCGGACGGGGATGTCAAGCCCTATGGATCCATATACGATTATTCGCGCCCACCAGTCCACATCCTATGTACTGGCAGCTACTAGTTACCAAAGCTAAGGGATTTCCGGTTTAACTCAGTGTAGAATTAAGTATGTACTTGTATCCATTGAGTTTAAAATAAATTGCATGTATTCTCAGCCCAAAAATATTTAAAGCATTTAAAAAGGGATCTATAACTCACAGTTCAATATTGTGATTCAATATTGTAGGGAAATAGCTTAGACGTAATGATGGTAGACGACTGTATGGTTGGCCTTGGATTCTAGAACAATACCCCGAACAATACCCAATATTACCTTAGCTTGAAACGGTTTGAAACCCGAATTAAAATACCCTCGTAAATACCTTATTATTATTAAACTTAAATTATAATATTAAAATTATAAATATCTTATCGTTTACAGAAGGAAGAAAAGAAATTGGGGTGAGTAACTCGTCGAACAAACTGGCGTATTTATAATACTTTTTCATTTACTGTAGCTCATGCGATCGCATGAGTTTTCAGTGTTTTTGCCATGCGATCGCATGGCGTTTTGTTTCTAGTTCGTCGACATCAAATAGTGCTACTGTAGCAATTCACTGTAGCAAAGTCAATTTTACTGTAGCACTTCACTGTAGCAAAGTCAATTTTACTGTAGCAATTCACTGTAGCAAAGTCAATTTTACTGTAGCACTGTAGCATAGTACGATTTCACTGTAGCAAATAGTGTTTTACTGTAGGAAAGTCGTTTTTACTTGTACATATACATATATACATACATATAATTGTTCATGAATCTTCGAGAGTAGTCAAAGGTAATTGAATATATGAAACAGTTCCAAAATTTTGAGACTCAATCTAACAGACTTTGTTTAACGTGTCAAAATAATAAATCGTATAGAGAATTGGTTTAAATAAGTCGAAATTTTCCGGGTCATCACATAACCTCCCCGTTAAAGAAAATTTTGTCCCGAAATTTTGAGTAGTACCTGTTTTATGAGCGATATCAGTGAACAAATGTGGATACTTTTGCTT
The DNA here is from genome assembly GCF_046630445.1 of Rutidosis leptorrhynchoides. Taxonomy (NCBI): domain Eukaryota; kingdom Viridiplantae; phylum Streptophyta; class Magnoliopsida; order Asterales; family Asteraceae; genus Rutidosis; species Rutidosis leptorrhynchoides. The sequence continues at coordinate 133,665,840 of NC_092335.1, forward strand.
CATTTGATCCTCACGTTCCCAAGTAAACTCGGGTCCTCGTCTAGCGTTCCAACGAACTCTAACTATCGGTATTTTGCTTTGTTTTAATTGTTTGACCTCACGGTCCATGATTTCAACAGGTTCTTCGACAAAATGGAGTTTATCATTGATTCGTATTTCATCAAGAGGAATTACGACATCCTCTTCAGCTAAACATTTCTTCAAATTTGACACGTGAAATGTGTCGTGAACACTACTAAGTTCTTGTGGTAGCTTTAATCGATAAGCAACTGCTCCAATTCTTTCGGTAATTTCAAAGGGTCCTACGTACCTAGGACTTAGCTTTCCTCGTTTACCGAATCGTACAACGCCTTTCCAGGGTGACACCTTCAACATGACTTTGTCGCCCACTTGAAATTCTAGCGGTTTTCTTCTTACATCAGTATAACTCTTTTGGCGACTCATGGCCGTTTTCAATCGCTGTTGTATTTGAATGATCTTTTCGGTGGTTTCATGAATAATTTCTGGTCCAGTAAGTTGTCTTTCTCCTACTTCACTCCAACAGATAGGAGATCTGCACTTTCTACCGTAAAGTGCTTCAAATAGCGCTGCGTTGATGCTCGTATGATAGCTGTTATTGTATGAAAATTCTGCCAACGGTAAGTGTAGATCCCAACTGGTTCCAAAGTCAATCACGCATGCCCGTAACATGTCTTCCAATGTTTGTATTGTTCTTTCACTTTGACCATCTGTCTGTGGGTGATAAGCGGTGCTCATATCTAATCGAGTTCCCAATGCTTTTTGTAATGACTGCCAGAAACGTGATGTGAATCGGGTGTCGCGATCAGATATGATAGAGATGGGTACACCATGCCTGGAAACTACTTCCTTCAAATATAGGCGTGCTAATTTCTCCATACTGTCTGTCTCCTTTATTGGTAGAAAGTGAGCTGATTTAGTTAGACGATCAACTATCACCCAAATAGTATCATGACTACTTGTAGTCCTTGGCAATTTCGTAATGAAATCCATGGTTATTCTTTCCCATTTCCACTGCGGAATTTCTGGTTGTTGCAGTAATCCTGACGGCTTTTGGTGCTCAGCTTTGACCTTTGCACACGTCAAACATTTGCTTACATAAGTAGCAATTTCTGTCTTCATATTAGGCCACCAATAAAACTTCTTGAGATCGTGGTACATTTTCCCGTTTCCTGGGTGAATTGAGTACCTCGTTTTGTGTGCTTCATCCAGTACTAGTTGCCTTAGGTTACCATGTTTTGGTACCCATATCCTACCAGCAAAATACAGGGTTCCATCGGCTTTTACTTCAAGTTGTTTTTCTAACCCTTTGCTCATTTCGCCTTTTTCGTTTTCTTCTTTTAAAGCTTCTAACTGTTCTGCTTGAATTTGCTTTGTGAGATCAGTACGAATTGTAATATTCAAAGCTCGGACCCTAAGAGGTTTTACTCTTTCTTTTCGACTTAAGGCATCAGCTACAACATTAGCCTTTCCGGGGTGGTAACGGATTTCACAATCGTAATCGTTTAACAACTCTACCCAGCGATGTTGCCTCATATTGAGTTGTTTTTGATCAAAAATATGCTGAAGACTCTTATGGTCAGTGTACACTGTACACTTGGTGCCATATAGATAGTGTCTCCATATTTTGAGTGCAAAAACTACTGCTCCAAGTTCTAAATCATGCGTCGTATAGTTCTTTTCATGAATTTTTAGTTGTCGTGAGGCATATGCGATGACTTTTGTGCGTTGCATTAATACACATCCTAAACCTTGGCGTGAAGCATCACAATAGATCACGAAATCATCATTTCCTTCTGGTAATGACAAAATGGGTGCAGACGTTAACTTCTTCTTTAATAACTGGAATGAGGATTCCTGTTCTGTGGACCAATCATACTTCTTTCCCTTTTGAGTCAATGCAGTTAAGGGTTTGGCGATTCTAGAGAAATCTTGAATGAATCTTCGGTAGTAACCAGCAAGACCTAAGAATTGGCGAATTTGTGTTGGAGTCTTCGGGATTTCCCATTTACTAATGGCTTCGATCTTGGCGGGGTCAACTTTAATTCCATGTTTACTGACAACATGGCCCAAAAATTGTACTTTAGCACTGTAGCAATTTTACTGTAGCACTGTAGCAAAGTACGATTTCACTGTAGCAAATAGTGTTTTACTGTAGGAAAGTCGTTTTTACTTGTACATATACATATATACATACATATAATTGTTCATGAATCTTCGAGAGTAGTCAAAGGTAATTGAATATATGAAACAGTTCCAAAATTTTGAGACTCAATCTAACAGACTTTGTTTAACGTGTCAAAATAATAAATCGTATAGAGAATTGGTTTAAATAAGTCGAAATTTTCCGGGTCATCACAAACTGACTTAATAATAATCTTGATGAACTCAATGACTCGAATGCAACGTCTTTCAAAATATGCCATGAATGACTCCAAGTAATATCCTTAAAGTGAGCTAATGCACAGCGGAAGATTTCTTTAATACCTGAGAATAAACATGCTTTAAAGTGTCAACCAAAAGGTTGGTGAGTTCGTAGGTTTATCATAACAATCATTTCAATATATTAATAGACCACAAGATTTCCGTTTATAAATATATGTACACTCGTAAGTGTATAAAAGTATTCTATAAGTTGTAGGCACCCGGTAACAAGCCTTAACGTTCATGTTTTACCCTCTGAAGTACACCGGATCAGGTTTGTTTAAAATAACCTCGAAGTACTAAAGCATCCCATAGTCAGGATGGGGTTTGTCAGGCCCAATAGATCTATCTTTAGGATTCGCGCCTACCGTACATAGACAAGTAGTTTAGTGTTACCAAGCTAAGGGTATATTTCTGGTTTAAACCTACGTAGAATTAGTTTTAGTACTTGTGCCTATTTCGTAAAACATTTATAAAAACAGCGCATGTATTCTCAGTCCCAAAAATATATATAAAAGGGAGCAAATGAAACTCACTTTTGCCTTGAAGGTATTTAATTCGACTTGGTCTCCGATAGATATCACGAACCTAACCATATATATAATATATCAACATATTTTATTTTTTTTAAGTAATCGTTACATATATATACACTATTAATACTTTTAATATTTTCTTAGTCCGTAGTTAGCAGTCCGATGTTAGTGGTTCACAATTAGTTGCTTAAATAAAATAAATAAAGACCCCATCGTATTCGTATTGATCAGAATTAATCTCGACCCATGGTACCATGTTGTCAAATGACGTGTTGCGTACATAAAGTACCGTGTTGTCAAATGACGTGTTGCGTACAATCATGAGGTCTTATGATTAATCTTCTCGTGTTGTTTACGGGTGGTCCTGAAATATATAAAATCAAATCATAAGTAATTATATATAAAATATCATATTAATTAGAAAAGATATGATTAATTTACTTTTTCTCCAAATATTTTCGTAGCTAAACTAGCTTCGGATACCCAATCTTGTTTTAGTCGTAGTTTCTTCATTACAACTCCGTTTTTGTTGGTTCAACTTGCCATTTCCTTGGATCGAGTCAAATTTTAAGAATATGAACTGAAAATACCTTAGTTTGTATTCGAAATCATAGGTTATAGGTCAAACTTTGGTGAAACTTATGAAAGTGATCATTTTCCATCATAAAAACAACATTTAATGATCATTTTTCTAAAAATACTTACACTTTGAGTTAAACCATGAAATTTTTATGTGTTAACATATTCATAAGAAATATCATTTTTCCAGAACATGAACTTCCAATTCAAAGTTCAAGATGGTTTTTAATTATCCAACCCAAAACAGCCCCCGGTTGCACTTCGACGACGTAGATTCAGTTTTTAAGATGTTCTTTGTAAAACCAAGTTATATCTTGTTAGGTTAGCATATCATTATGATATATTACAGGTCTTGAAGTATTTTAAAATTCAAGTTAGAAGGATCTATTTAGTTTGCGAACAAGTTTGAAATCATTCAAACTATATTCTTGTTGTTAAAATTTTATACCACAAAATAAGATAGCTATATGAATATGAATTGAATAAGATTATGAACAAGGTTACTACCTCAAGTTACTTGGACAAAGTTACTGAAAAAGATAAGAAATAATCTTGGAATCAAAGAGTGGTGGAGTTAGATCAAAAGGTTGGAAGTAAACTTCTTCAAATGGGTGGTTATTTTGATATGTTCTTGAAAGAGTTTTCTTATGGTGTTTAAGGCTTGTAATTGAAGCTAAATGATGGGGAAAATGCTTGGAGATAATCAAGTATGAAGTTAGGAGTATTTTGAGAGAGAAATGAGGGTGTAGTATGAGAAAATGGAGTGAAGAAATGGTGTTCATTTATAAAAACGTTTTTAGTTTATAAAGAAAGAAAAGGATACCTAATTTTGTTTTCTTACTAATAATTCATACTACTTGACAAATCCTAGTTACCTCATATCTAGGGCAGTAATAATGTTGATTAGGATGTTGATTTGATGTGTATATACCAATAGTAAATACGTATAGAAGTTGGGTATGATATGGGTACATATACCCTAGATATACGTATAGAAATCTTGAGGAAACGGAACGAGAATTCAAATGAAGCTATCTTTTGTGAATATACTTATATTGTTTTATGTATTTAAGTCCTTAAAAAGTGATTAAATATTTATATATACGATACGTGTATAAGCATTATATATTATAAGTATATATATCAAAGAATGTTACGTATAGTTATCGTTTTGAAAACTTAAGTTAGTAGTTTCAAAATATACTTATAACTCATTGTCATTAGTACACAATCAGATGTTAAACCATCCTTAGATCATGTTAAATATATATAAATACATATATATACACAAACATATAATTATCGTATGTTATATAGTTTGTGATATCATCGGTCATATTGGACGGTCAAACGTTGTGTAAAACTCTTTTCAAAAACACAAGTCTCAACAATTTGGATTGCTTATCATGTTGGTATGGTTTAATTTATGTAAATATTAATCTCATAAGTATAATTTGGTCAGAAAATTCCGGGTCATTACAGTGTTCTTGAGCAATTTGGGGCTTTTTGATATAAACAGGTTATGGCCGATTTTTTTCATGAATTATTGCTAAATTAAGTAGTGTAACATGTTTAGGTAGTTAATTGATCCAAACTTTGAGCCTAAACATGATTTTTGAGAATTAAAGTGGACTTTTTCAAGTCTAAAATTCAAGAACTTGATTTTTGAGAGATAATGCCATTTGAAACTTGTTTAACTGCTAATAATGATTATTTTGACATGTTATTTGAGTTGAATGCTTATGAACTTGGCGAACATTTTCGTATCTGCTTATTTGAAAAAGTGTAGATTTGATAAAAATATGAAAATGAGCATAAGTTTGATATAAATTGAACATGTCATTGTAATTATTTTGCTTGATGATTTTGCTGACACTAATGCATATTTGGATGCACAAAAATTGTGTTTGATGTGTTTTGCAGACTGAAAGGGGTGAATCTTCATCCCAAGCTCGCATTGCTCCTCCTGAGAATGCGGAACAACAGGATGTTGATAACCATTACAAACAAGATATACCTCATCCAGTTATGACATTTTCAGATATGCACGTGGAAAATTTGCACCCGAACTTGAGATTAGACAGACGTTGGATAGATTATCCAAAATACCAAAGGAGCTTGCACACTCTTCATTCTAAAGCTGTTGAAGTACCTAGGGTAATAGAATGGGAACCGTTAGAAGCTGTAGGATTGGCCGAACGGATTAAAGAATTACTTACACAGAGGTATGGTAATTCTACTTTTAACGATTGGGTACGATTATTCAATATGCGTAGACCTGTATATAAAGTATGGTGTGAAGAATTATTGTGTAGTATAGAAATAAATGATCTGGTAGCTAGTTTAACCGATCGGACTTTTATTAGATTTTTGTTAGGAGGTTCGATGCGCCACATGTCTCTACTAGACATGGCTCAGGCCTTACGTATATATACGCCCGAGGAGCTAGCATCTGCCGATTGTCGAGGGTTGATATTAAATGGTAGGAAGATTGATGAAAATTTTGATACGCATGGTGTATGGAGTCAAATGACTAGCCATCACCGATTTAAAGGGGGAAATTACTCTTATCTTGATATTGATAGAGCTGAATTAAGAGTAATCCATAGGTTTCTAGCAAACTCGATTACACAGCGAGGTAAAAATAAGGAAAAGGTAAATGAGCAAGATTTATTTTACCACATGTGTATTCGAGACCCACAAAGCGCTGTAAGTATATCTTATTGTGTGGGTTATTATTTATCGTCTATGGTCAGGGGGATGAGACCGCACAGTATAATAGGAGGTGGTATATTTATTAGATTAATTGCTGAGTATCTCGATGTGGATATAAGTCGGGGGGATTATTAATCGAAGCACCAGAACCCCACGATACAATTGGTTTAAATGTATATCATGGTGCTAAGGTTTTGAAGAGGCGAAATAACGCCGCAGTAGCATATAATGGAAGACATCCACAGGTTGAGAGAAATCAACAGCCAGGTAATGTGGGAGGGGGAAATGAAATGACAGAAATGCAAAGGTTTATAGCTTCACAAGAGTATGAAAATGCTAGACATTAAGCATTTGAAGATTGGCAAGTTCATTAAAACCACATCATAGCTCATTGCCAACATATAGGTAGAAACTATATTCCTACTCCAAAGCCCGTATTTCCTCCCTGGTCTATAGAGATCCAACCACCGTATCCTACTTATAACCCAGCTAAAGCATTTTATAACACATACGTTTATGCATGGAACCCATACTGGTATCAGTATCAACCCTAGTTTATTTAGTTTTATTTATTTTATTTTTGTAATGTTACTACATTTAACACTTATGTTAATATTGTAATAGTTTTTATAATTTTCTTACTTTTGTTATTAGATTTTAATAATTTTTGAATGTGGGGTAATATACCAAACTTTAAAAATATGTATATATGTTTGCAGTTTATCTTATGTACACAACAGGGTAAAACAACGCATTTTCAAAGACTGGCATTAAATTCAGCAAAAGCAACTAATTTTGACGACAAGATGCAAAATATATGTGAAATAACAATAAGACGGAATGAACAAATGATATGCACCATTTATCATTCAGCAAACAAACGCCAATATGTTTGGAAACTTTGGTAAAATTTAATCATTTTTCTACGCTAATCACCCTCAATAATTTAAATTGTTACTGATTTCTTGCAAATGAGGGCATTGCAAGATCTTAAGTGTGGGAAGGGGTTAAATTCTTTCGGATTTTAAAAATTTTACTTTATACACTTGGTTACCATTAGAAATACTAGTAAAGCAGTAGTTGTATTAGAATCTAGTGCTCTCTGATAATAAAGAACAGCCCTAGTCTTATATACTGACTACCCAATTCTAGTAAAAAAAAAATTCAAAATTTTCAATTAAATGAACTCAAAATCATGTTTATACATATTTATGAACGATAAAACTAGGTGTTAACACCGAAATTATTGTTACCTTAGAAAGGACATAAATTGAGAAACAAACCAAAATGTTAGAATTCATTTAAAATGGAATAGAGGAGAACAAAAAGGAAAAATAAAAGCCAAGTGTGGGAAAATTCACCAAGTAATTTTAAACATATGTCACATATTTCTGTAACAAATAATTGAAGATACTTTTGTTTTGGACTAATCTAATCAGTTTTACCCGATTTACTGTAAG